>NC_053455.1:58252773-58517157 GCF_015227805.2 Hirundo rustica | reverse complement strand
CGGCGGCACCCGTGGGAGGGGGCGTGGGAGGCGCGGGGCTGACTCAGGGGCCGCCATCCGCTCCCCCCGCCCCGGCCGCGGAGCCCCCGGCCGGACAGCGCTGATCCGGCCGGGGCGGGGGGAGCCCACCCTGGGGGGGGCTGTGGGTGCTGGTGCCCACCCGCCTGGGGAGATGGGGACAACGAGGGGATGGACGGATTGACGGACGGAAGGAAGGAAGGAAGGGACGGATGGGTGGACAGAGAGGTGGAGGGTGGATTGGTGGACAGGTGGACATAAAGGAAAGACAGATGGACAGACAGATGTGCGGAGAACATCTGGAGATGGGGTGGATGAGTGGAGGGATGGGTGGAGGATGGAGAGGACAGACAGGTGGACAGGTGGAGGGAAGGGCAGCTGGATGGTTGTGGGACAGATGGGTGGGATGGATAGGGTTGTGATTGGAGGGGGACAGATGGACAGGTGACAGACAGACGGATGATGGACAGATGGATGGGTGACGGACAGATGGATGGGTGACGGACAGATGGATGGGTGATGGACAGATGGACGGGTGATGAACAGACAGAAGGGCAGCTGGCGGAGCAGATGAGTGGCTGCAGCAGCGGGGACAGGTGGGGACAGACAAGGTGGCTGCGAGCACTGGTGGACGGACAGAGGGACAGAGAGGATGTGGCCGAGGAGAGGGTGACAGGAGGGACAGGAGTGTCCTGAGTGGGGCGAAGGCAGGGGCTGGGGGACCAGGGACAGGCAGGGGACACAGCACAACACGGCGGGGTGGCATGGGAATGGCTCTGGGATGGCGCAGCTCGAGTGGCCCAGGGGTAACTCAAGGGTAGTCCTGGGGTGTCCAGGAATGGCCTAAGGGGTGAGCCAAGCATCACTCAAATCCGGCCCAAGGGTGACCCAAAGTGTGGCCCGAGCGTGGCGCCAGCAGGAGCGCAGCTCGGGCCCGCCAGGTGAGGTGCGACACCTGGAGATGCCGAGGGGGGCACCCGCGGGGGGCGTAGGGGCGGCGCCGGGGAAGGGCTCCCCGCCGGGACTGCCCCTCCTGGGCGGACCCGCGGGTGACCGGGGCCGCTCCACCGGGGCCGCCTCCCGCGCCCCCCCGAACCGCCGCGCCCGGGGGCGGGGCCCGGCCCGGCCCGGCCGCTCCGCCCGCAGCGGCGGGGGGGGGTGAGCGAGGGGCGCGGCATCGGGGGCACCGGGAGCATCGGGAGCACCGGGAGCGCCGGGGCGGGGAGAGCCCGCTCCCCTCCCCGCCGGGCCGGGCGGGAGGCGGGTGAGCGGCGCGGGGATGCGGCGGGAGGAGCCGGGGGGGCGCGGAGGGGCCCGGATGGACAGGGAGCGGCGGCGGGAGGGGGGTGGTGACCGAGACGGGAGGATCCGGGAGAGGGGGCACCGAGGGCCCTGCGCCCGTGGCCTGCGGGGCCGGGCTCGGCGCGGACGCCGTGCGGTGTCCGCGGTGTCCGGGGCGGTGCCGGGGGCGCGCCTGGCGGAGCGGCGGGCCCGCGTCGGCGCCGGGGCCGTGGGGCATCTCGGGGGGTTGGCGCGGCGGGGCCCCACGGCTGCCCGTCCCGGCACCACGCGTGTGTCCCCCCGCCACGCGTGTGCGGGCCAAGTCCCCGCCCAGGACACCCTTCCCGTCCCGCGGGGGGCAGCGGGGTGGGGAGGGGGCCCAGCCCTGTGGCAGCCCCCAGAGGTCCTGTGACCCCGCTGCCCCCTTGGCGGCCCGTGGGGGGAGCTGGGGGGACACAGCAGGGACAGAGGGGACAGGGTCACTGGTGCCGAGCCGAGCCGGACCCTCCCGCTCTCTCCTGGAGGGCTCACCAGTATGGGGGACTCGCCTCTGTGGGGACTCACCGGCATGTCCAGCACACCCCAGCAAGGCTCAGAGGTCGAAAACCACAGTGAGGGGCTCGGGGTGCCCCAGGCCGCGACCCCCATATGTCAGGGTGCCCCGGTGCCCCCCCAGCTGATGCCACAGCCCCAGCCCCCCTCAGCTGAGGGGCTAAAAATAGTACATCTCCCCCCGGGCCGGCCCCCCCGGCTCCGTCCAGGTTAATCTTTAGCTGCTGGTCACTGTAATGAGGCCTCATTAGCCGACATAACAGCGGGCAGGGGAGCGGGACAGGGACAGGGACACGGTGACAGGGGCTCGGTGAAGCAGGGCCAGGCTGTGTGTGGGTGAGCGAGGTGGGGGGACATGGAGGACAGTGAACTGGGGGTGACGTGACCTCGGTGCCCTTGGCAGCGAGCTGTGGGGCACGGGAGAGTCCCCGCTGCACGTGTGGGGTGACCTGCTGTCAGCCCCAGCACAGTGACTGTCCCCAGCACAGTGCGGTGCTTGGGTTGGCAGCATCCCCAGGGGGGTGGCAGGGTCCCAGAGATGTGACAGTGTCCCTGAGAGCCATGCCAGGGTCCCCAAGGGAGTGCCCCAGGGGCCGTGCTGGGACCCCAGGGGTGTGTCACCGTCCCCTGCAGCGTGCCTGCGTCCCCGGGGGCTGTGCCAGCACCTCCAGGGATTCTGCCAGTTTCCCAAGCACTGTGCCAGGCCCTGGGGGAGCGGTGCTGGTGTCCCCAAGGGGGTGCCAATGTCCCCAGGGGCCGTGCCAGTGTCGCCAGGAAGAGTGCCAGTTTCCCAAGGGCTGTGCCAGGTCCCCAGCAGGATGCTGGTGTCCCTGGGGTGACCTGTGTTGCTGTGTGGTGTCCCCAGTGCTCCCACCAGGGCGTGCAGCAGTGTCCCCAGGGTTGTGCCAGGTCCCGGGCCAGGCTGGCTCCGGGCAATAGGGACAGCACAAGGGGGTGCTGGCGCAGTGCGGGGACCAAGCCCCCATCGGGGGGCCCGAGGTGCTGTCAGGGGGCCCGAGGCACTATCAGGGACCGGCAGCCCGAGGGACTCACGTGTGCTCCCGGGAGATTAGGGGGAGTCAGTGAGGGTGCGGGGGTGCATCCCAGCCGTGGAGCTGGGGTTCAAACTCCACGGCGGTGGTGAAGGTGACAGTGACAACAGGAGGGCCTGGCCTCGTGCAGGTGGGTGAGGGGGCAGGATGGGAGTCAGCAGGAAGGGTCGTGTGCACACGTCTGTCAACCTGTGTGTGTTCTTGTGAACTGGTGTGTACCCCTGGAAATGTGTGTGCACCTGTAAACACGTGGGTCTGCCTGTAACCTGGTGTGTGTGTGTGTGTGTGTGTGCGCTTATAAAGGCGTGGCTGTGCCCATAAATCTGTGTGTGCACCTGTGAACACACAAGTATGCCCCTGTAAATCTGTGTGTGTGTCCGTAAACGGCCGTGTGCCACACGTCAGCAGCTTCTCTCCACGTGTGTGAGCCCTGGCTTCTGCAGGACCCTGCCCTGCGCCCTGGCACGTGGCAGGAAACCGGTGCCAGCCGCTGTGGCAAGGGGCAGAGCCGGGGCCGCGGTGGCCTTTGCCCGGTGCTGCCATAATGCCCCTGTGCACCCCAGGTGTCCCTGTGCCCCCGGTGGGTGCCGGCACGGTGTGATGCCCGGCTTTTGTCGCCCACAGGCTCGGCGAAGACGCCCCAGGCTGGTGACAGCCCGGGCCAGCG
The DNA here is from genome assembly GCF_015227805.2 of Hirundo rustica. Classification (NCBI taxonomy): domain Eukaryota; kingdom Metazoa; phylum Chordata; class Aves; order Passeriformes; family Hirundinidae; genus Hirundo; species Hirundo rustica. The sequence goes on along the minus strand of NC_053455.1, from coordinate 58,513,587 downwards.
GCCGGCTGGGCGGGGCACATGGCGGGGGGCGCGGGGCTGGCCAAGCGCCTGGGGACCCTCCTGTCAGGGCTGCTGGAGTGCGGCGCCTTCTGCGGCATCATCTTCGGCTGGGCCTCCCTCGTCTTCGTCCTCAAGGACCTGGGATACTTCGAGGGGCTGTGCCAGCCCTCTGCCACCTCCAGCCCCAACCTCACCCTGGGGTCTGGTATGGACCCCCACCCGTCCCCGTGGTCCCCTGACTCGTGACCCTGCTGTCCCCATGCCCCGCGCTGCCCCGTGTCCCCACTGTGCCCGCGCCTTTGTCGTTGCTGTCTGCAATGTCCCGATGCCCCGCCGTGTTCCATGTCCCCGCCATCTCCAAGCCCACGTGCTTCCTGTCCCCCAGTCCGTGTCTCCGGTATTGTCATGCCCGTGGTGTCCCCACGTGCCCCGTGTCTCCTGCACCTCTGCTGACCCGTGTCCCTGGGCGCCTGTGTCCCCGCACCGCTGGTATTCCCGGCGTCCCCATGCTCCACGTATGGCCATCCCCAGACTGCAGCGGGCAGGATGAGCAGTTCTCTCTGGTCTTCACCATTGGCTCCTTCATGAACAACTTCATGACCTTCCCCATGGGTGTCGTCTTCGACCGCTTCGGCACCACAGCTGCGCGCCTCATCGCCATGTGAGCCCTGCACGGGGGGCACGCGGGGCTTGGGAAGGGGGGCTCCTGAGAATGGGGCGATATTGGGGCTCCCGAGGGGCTGGGGTAGGGGAATCACCTGTGATTCCCAGGATCCCATCCCCACGTGTCACCGCTGTCCCCTTTAGCTCCCTCTACACCGGCGGGACCCTGCTCGTCGCCTTCTCCACCCCAGGTGAGACCCTGTGGCCAGGGGGTCCCCAGCCCTGGGGGGGAACCTCCTTGGTAGCCCCTATCCCTGCTGACCCCTGTGTTCCCAGAAATGGCAGTGCTGCTCTTCCCGGCCATGTCCATGCTCTCGGTGGGCGGCATCCTCCTCATCCTCACCAACATGCAGGTGGGTTCCCCCGGCACCCAGACACTCAGGCGGTGGCGGGACAGCCCGCCTGGCACGGGAGAGCTCTGGTGGCACGCGGCGCTCTCTCGGTGCCAGGTGGGCAACCTGTTCGGGAACTACCGCTCCATCATCATCACCCTCTACAACGGGGCCTTCGACTCCTCCTCTGCCATCTTCCTCATCGTCAAGGTGGGTGCGAGGGCCGTGGCAGCGGTGGTGGGGGAGGACAGAGCTGGGAACAGCTGGGTCACTGGGGACACAATCCGGGACACAGCTGAGTCCCTGCTGGGGCCACACATGGGGATAGACCTCGGGCCTGAGCAGGTGGCCGGTGGCAGCTTGTCTCTGACTCCCTCCTGGTCCCCAGCTGCTGTACGAGCGCGGGCTGTCCCTGCGGGCCATGTTCCTCTTCCTGGCAGCCTGCAGCGCCTGGCACCTCCTGCGAACCCTGTTCCTGATGCCGCGCACCCGCATCCCCTACCCGCTGCCCCCCGGCTACGACTACGGGTATGGGGGGCTGCCTGTGCCCTGCCGGGGCTCTGGGGAGAGGGATGGCTGGGTCCCACCCTGTGGGCAGCAGGTCCTGTCCCCAGGCGGGGTGACACAGGTGCTGCCGCAGGCTGCAGTGCTGGGGGCGTTCCCGCTCCTACCGAACCCACAAGGACAAGCAGCCCCCCGGAGAGGCCGGACCGGAGGAGACGCCGCTGGAATCCCCCAAAGCTCGAGGTGCCGGGAGTGGGGCTTATATGGGGGGGAGGGGCTTGGCAAGGTGGGCGTGACCACATGTTGGATGTGGGCGTGACCATGTTAATGAGGGGCGTGGCTTAAGTGACAGCGACTATCCATATGCAGGTTAGGCTGCGTGGTCTTCTGGGTGGTGGGCGTGGTTTGTCACAGGGCGTGGCCAGAGGACAGTGGGGTGTATGCAAATGAAGGGGTGCTGGGTGTGGCAGTGTGCGCGTGGTGACATTTCTGAACAGGCAGGGTCCTACAGGTGGCTGTGAGGCCCCAGTGGGTGGCAGGGACAATGTGTGGGTGTGGCCTGGGGGGTGTGTCTGTATGCGCCGTGCCCTAACACCTGCACAGGTGGGGACATGCCTGGGACGCCGTTCCGGGCCTGCGCCTGCTCGTGGCTCTTCGCCTGGCACGTGGCCTGGCTCTCGGTGATGCAGCTGCGCCACTACCTGTTCATCGGCACCCTCAACCCGCAGCTCGAGCACCTGGCACGCGGGGACCACGCCCTGGGTAAGGCAGGGCAGAGGCGGGGCACACGGCGGGGACCCCCAGGGCCGGCCCCGTCCGCCTGACGCTGTCCCCCCACAGTGAGCACCTACACCAACGCCTTCGCCTTCACCCAGCTCTGCGGGGTGCTCTGCGCCCCCTGGAATGGCCTCATCCTCGACCGGCACAAGCGGGGAAAGGGCCCCCGCCCTGAGGGTAACTGTCCCCCCACCCCCAGCCCCCTGCCCCGAGGATAATTCACACGCACGGCCCTTCACCCCAAGTGGAAGCGCTCCTCGGCCCCACACAAGGGGGTAACCGCTCCTCCCAGTCCCGTGGTCCCTGTCCCCTATGCCCTCGTCGGTGCCACCGCCACTGTGCGCCTGGAGAGGGGACACCGAGGTCAGGCCATGCCCCGACCCCCGTGCCCACAGGGACCCTGGCCGCGCTGGCAGACCTGCGGTCGGCCGTGCTGTCGCTGGTGGTGACGGTGGCGCAGTGCCTGCTGTTCTCCGTGTTTGCCGCCGTGCCTGTCCTGCCCGTCCAGTTCGGGACCTTCGTGCTGCAGGTCATCAGCCGCTCCTTCCTGTACGGCGGCAACGCTGCCTTCCTGGCCATCGCGTGAGTGGGGACGGCCACGGGGGACGGAGGGTTCAGGGGGACAGGGGATGGGGACATGGTCACTGCGGGTGTGGCAGGGGATGGCGGTGGGGCTGGAGGGTGCCAGGAGGTGCCCGTTGGTGATGTGGGTGCCTGGCAGGTTCCCCCCGCAGCATTTTGGGAAGCTCTACGGGCTGGCCATGGCACTGTCGGCGCTGGTGGCCCTGCTGCAGTACCCCTGTGTCGCCCTGGTGCAGGGGCCGCTCCAGGGGGACCCCTTCTATGTGAGTGTGTCCTGTGGACCTCCCGAGTGAGGGGTGGGGGGCTGCTACATGGGAAATGGGGGTCCTACCCTGGGAGGGAAGGGGTCTTGCCACACGGGGAAATGGCGGTCTCATCCCATGGGAAAATGGGGATCCCGGTCCTACCCATGGGAAAGTGTGGATCCCACCCCAGGGGTGATCAAGATCCTGCCCATGGGGAAATGGGTGTCCTGCCCCATGGGGAAATCCCCCATGGGGATGCTGCCCCGGAAGGGACGGAGTCCTTCCCCCAGGAGTGATGGGGTCTTATGTCACGAGGAATGGGGGTCCTGCACCAGAGAGGGGTGGGTGTCCTGCTCCTGGGGAAATGGAGGTGCTGCCCCAAGTGTCCTGGCCTAACACAGGGGATGGGGGGGTACAGCCCCCCAGCCCCCTGCCCTGACACACTTTCCCTCTGCAGATGAACTTGGGGCTCATCGCTGTGGTGCTGGTGGCCTTTGTCAGCCCCGTGGTGGTGGCCCATGAGTGCCAACGGCGAGCCAAGGAGCTGGGGATGGCTGGCACCCCCTTGGCAGCCCCCCCCGGCACTGAGATCCACGCCGAGACCCCACACTGAGCCCCACACCCAGCACACCATTTTTGTACCAGCCTGGGGGTGCTGTGCCAGTGGGGTTGGGGGTTTGGGGGTAATAAACATTGCTGCCCCCTCCACTCACTGTGCTACCCCCAGACCCCCCAACCCTGTCCCCAGGCCCCTGGTTCACACAGACACAGCTCAGGGCACCTCTGCTTTACTGGAAAAGGACCTGGAGCACCATGGCAGCGCTGAGGGCTCAGTACTGGCAGATGAAGGGGCGCAGCTCGAGGCAAATGCGGCTTCGCCAGAGCCCATCTGGGGACAAGGACAGTGTCAGGGCCATGGGTGGTCCCCAGAGCACCCCAGTACCCTGCAACCACTTTCAGTGCCCCCTATATCCCCCCCTTGGCTCCCCCAGTGCCCTGTAACCCCTCCCAGTGCCCTCAGTGGTCCCCTCAGTTCACCCAGAGCCCTGTAGCCCCCTCCTCACAGTACCATCTCTGTGTTCCTCCAATACCCCAGTAGCCTGTGCTCCCCTCCCCAGCACCCCCCAAGCCTGGACATGGTGGGCGGGTGACCTTACCGTGGATGCCGAGGATGGTGCAGGTACTGACAATGTGTAAGGGGTAGGGAGACGCCCAGTTCGCGTAGTTCCAGGGGCTGGAGTCTTCCCAGTAGGATTCCCACTTCCTTTCCTGCTGTGCTAACACCTCAGTGCACAGTGACAGCCCCCACCACCCCTACCCAGCCCCTCGACCCCAAAAACCTGCCCCAGCACCCCATACCAGGCTCATTCCCCCACAAAGCAGCCACAGCACCTGGCACCCCAGCCCCTCACCCCCTAAAGCAGCCCACAACTGATCACCCGGCCAACATCCAGCACCCCTCTGGCAGTCCCTTGTCCCCAGTGTCTCCTCACCCTGCGCCTGGTGACAGCTCCAATCCAGGGTGAGATAAGGATCTTGTAGGTTTGTGCCAGTTTCAGCAGCTCCTGGTTGCTGGCACTGCTGTGCACTGAGGCCAGCTGGCCATGGTACGTGTCCTGGCAGTAGCTCTGTGGGACGGGCACGGGCTGGCACCAGGCACTCACCTGTGCCCACGGGCACCTCCTGGCAGTGCTGCCGTGGCACGAGCAGGGCCTGGAATCCTGGTCGTCCCCGTGCCCCATGTCCCCTCACCTTGGCTCTCGCATAGGTGCGCAACTTCCTCACCACGGTGTAGAGCAGCCGGGGGGTCTCACCAGCGGGGACCCCTTGAAGCTGGCGGGGGGCTGCAGGGCAGAGGAGGGCGAGGGTTGGTACCAGGGCTCCCTCTGCCACCCACCGGCAGCCCCAGGCATGTGGCGTCAGCGGTCATGGCACTGAGGGTATCCCCAGGGTGTCCCTGGGAGCGGGCAGGGCTGCAGGAGACACTTACCGGGCTGGTCGGCAGGGACAGTGCCCAGGAGGGCCAGAGCGAGCAGCAGACAGGGCCACATGGCAGTGGGACACACAGGGACACTGGGGACACCAGCACCACCCTCTGGAGATGCCACAGCTGTCACCCTTGGCCACCCCCGACCATGGTCCAGAGCCCCTCTGCCACCCTTGGTAACAATCTGTTCTCTCTGTGGCCCTTCTGCCGTTCCCCATGTCTCCACTGTCCTTCTGCCACCACCAGTTCCACCTCGTGTCCTTCACCCATTCTGACCCTCTGTGCCCCATATCCCCACTGTCCCTCCACCATCCCCTGTGCCACTCTCACATACTCCTGGCATCCCAGAGACCCCCATGTCCCCTCAACACCCTCGTCCCAGCCTCAAGGTGTCCACCCCTGGTCCCCACCCCAGCGGCCAAGGGCTGAGCCCACTCTGATGTCCCTTCTCCATGTCCCTGTCCCCATCCCTGCTCCTCACCTGGGTGCTGGGGGGGTGTTCTGCTTGTTGTCCCTTTTATAGGAGTGACACGGCTACATGTTACCACCACAGCCTTGTGCCACCCAGCCTGGCCCTGGGGACACCATGGGGACATTGGGGTCACACTGGGGGGGTTGGGGGGGGATCCCTGCCCACAGTGGGACACACATGGCCCCCAGGGAGGGGGTGCTGCAGGCTGGGGGGTGCACAGGAGTGCTGGGGGTGCAGGGGTGGGGGCTGCTCCTGTTTGAGGGGTACAAGGCGGGTGTGTGGGGTGCAGCGTGTCCTGGGGTGGGGGCGCTGGGGCTGCAGAGGGGATGTTGGGGTGCTGATACCATCTCCCGCCGGCCATGCTTGCCCAAGGGCCGTTTCCTTCCCAACGACCGTGGTCCCCTGGGTCCAGCCTGGCCGTTTGCCCACAGACCACCTTGAGCCCCCGCTAAGCCTCCCATTCCCCTGACCAGCCCCCCCTGGCCCGCAGCTGAGCACCCACAGCTCCCCCAGGGACTCTGCACCCCAATCCTCATCTCCATGCCCCATGCACCCCTGCACCCCAACCTCCCTGAGCCCCTGTACTGACAACCTGTCCCCCAAACTCCCACAGCCCCTTCCCCACGCCCTGCACTCCAAACCACCGCAGCCCCCTCTTCATGCCCCTGCACTCCCTCCCCTGAACCAAGCACACCCCAGGCACTGGCTGGGCAGGGTGCTGGCAGAGCGCCCCCGGGGTGTCCCCCACTGTGTCCCCAGCAGTTGGTGGTTGAGGGTGTCACAAGACTGTGGTTGGGGACACGTGTCCCTGTCACCAATATAAGGGCGGCAGTGGGAAAAGCCCCCCAGGACCCAGGTGAGGAGCGGAGACAGGGATATGAGGGTGGGCTCAGCCCTCAGCTGCCAGGGTTGGGGTTTCCTGAGTCTGGCACTGGGGGCTTCTGGGGTGCTGGGGTAGAAGGGACATGGTGTGGGACAGAATAGCACAGGATGCCCAGGGGAGGGAGTGACCCAAGGGTTGGAGGAACTGGGCACATGGTGGGCACAGGAGGGCTGGGGTGGCACTGGGGGTGGCAGAGGGGATGGTGGAGGGATGGTGAGGATATGGGGGCGTTTCTGAGGGGACATGGGGAGGACAGGGAGTGGCCGAGTGTGACGGGGCTCTGGGATCTCCAAAGGGTGCTAGTGGTGTGCCCAGTGTCCCTGTGCCATGTGTTCCTGCCTGCTGATTGCCCTGGCCCTGCTGGGTGCAGTCCCCGTCAGCCGCTTCGGTGAGTGCCCCCCACACCCCCACCTGCCCGCGGGGACATCCTGGGGACATCCCAGGGACATCCCTGCTCCCAGGGTGACCCAGCCGGTGGTGTCCTCAGCTCTTGCCAGCCCTGTGGTGGAGGATGAGGAGGATGTGACAGGGCTGGAGATGCCTGAGGAGTACAGCGGGTGCCCGGTGGCTGGGGACAAGCAGGCACTCTGTGTCCCCAGCACACCGGGCACTGCCACCTGCCACTACGTCATCATCTCCCGCTGCCAAAACTTCCACCACGCGCAGGTGGGATGGGGTGGGCGGTCAGGACGGGGCACCCAGTGCCCTCCGTGACATCCATGTCCCGGCAGCAAGTCTGTGCCCGGTGCTTCCGTGGGCACTTGGCCTCCATCCACGATTCCTGCACCAACACCCACCTGCTGCACCTGGCGCGCCGGCAACGCAGGGCCGGCCAGGTCTGGATCGGTGCCATCAGCCAGCCCGCCGTAAGGACCCCCGCTATGCACCCACCACCCTGGCCTCGGGGCACCCTGTCTCCTCCCAGTGTCCCAGCCCTGTCCCACGATTCCCAGTGCACAACCTGGGTTCCCCGATCCTATTCCCAGTGTTCTCAGTGCCCACCAGGGTGCTCCAGCCATGTCCCAGTACCTCTAGTGTCCCATTCCCATCCTACTGTCCCCAGTGCTGGGGGTCCCCACACCCTTTCTCCCCTGGCAGATCCCAACCCCGAACTGCCACTGGACAGACCAGAGCCCCTGGAACTACAGCCGGTGGGTGCCCGGGCACCCCCTGCCCGGGCACTACTGCACCACCCTCTGCACCAACAGTCAGTGCGGGCTCTCTGGGAGGGCTCCAGGGGGCCCACGATGGCGGGAGGGTGCTGAGGGGCTCGGGATGGGGAGGTGACACTGGGGGGCTGGTATAAGGTATTTGGGGGGCTATCCCTGGGGGTTGGATGGGGTCTGGTGGGTGATGGGCTGATCCCCCCTCTTCTCTCCCCAGATGGGCTCTGGAGAAGCGTGCGCTGCGAGAGGCAGCTGCCCTTCATCTGCGAGATATGAGGGGCTCAGCCCCACCGGGTGCCCCCAGGCTTCCCCTTCCGCTGTTCCCCCGGCGGGGCTGCAGCCCCTCCCTCGGAGTACAGTCAAGTCTTGGTGTCAGCATCTACTTGGGGTTTGGGCAAGGCCAGGGGACCTGGCTGGGTGCACCACGGTGGGCACAGAGGGGTTTTTGATGTTGTTTCCTGCACAGCTCCTGCGTGGGCAATGGCAGTCACAGGGTCCCCCCTTCAAGGACCTCTGTGATCCCTGCCCACGCCCCAGGAGAACAGCCAGGACTCTCCCAAGTGACCAGTGAGGTTTTATTGTCTGTGGCAGCGGCACCACAAGCCAGACCCGTTGCCCTGTGTCTGGGGCCATACACGAGCAGGGGAGAGGGGAAGGGGGGGCTCGTGCCCGTCCCCAGCCCCTCGGAGACCAAGGGCACGCGGGTACAGCGGGGGGATGGGGAGGAGGTGTTGAGAAGACAGGGGACCCTGCGAGCTCGTACAAAGTGCATAGGTGTGTGTTGGTGTGTGTGTGTCCCCATGGGAGGGGACAGCCGGCCGTCAGCTCAGCGTTGTCGGGGAGTGAGCCTGGAAGTGACACAGAGGGGAAGGGGTGAGGACCCAGCCAGAGCAGAGAGGAGGGTGGGGCTACCCCCAGCAGTGCAGACACGGGGAAGCTTGAGGTGGGGAATGTGTCCCCAGCACTGCCTCAAATCCCACAGTCACTCACCCCGCTCAAGGCTTCTTTCTTTTCAGCTTCAGCGCCTGCAGCCAGTGCGGGGGAGAGGCCTCGGATCTGAGGTATTGGCAGAGTTTCAGCACGAGCCCCTGAAAGCCAGTCCCAGAACCCAGACTGATCCCCTCAGTGCCCCTTTTGCCTCCATGAGGATCCCAGCCCCACACTCACCCTGAGGATTTCTCTGGCTTGGGGGGCAGGGTGGGTGGTTTCCCACTCACACCAGGGATCTTGCAGGACTTGGAGCGCTGCACGTGGGGGTCTTTAGGAGGGGTCCCCTTGCTGTCCCCTGACGACGTCCCCTCCTCGGCAGAGCGGTTGCGACCCCTCAGTTTGGCCTGGGGGCAGAGAGAGAGGTCAGGGAGAAACACAGTGCTCTGCCCCCCAAATCCCCTCATTGCTGCCTCCCTGACTCTAGCCAGGTCCCAGCCCCACCGTGCCTCAGTTTCCCTGCGTTCCACGCCCCCGTCCACCCTGCAGCCAGGTCTCCAAGGACTCACCTTGATAGCGGAGGCGCTGAGGCCGGGAAAGAGCGGCACCTTGACCGCCCTGCCCGAGGGAGAGCCGCGCATCCGCCGGCTCCGGGGTTCCTCTGCTGCCTCCTCGTCGGAGGATGCTGCCGGGGCTGGACGGGGCTCTGTGGGGACACAGCGACAGCATCACCACAACAGCGCAGTGGGACAGACACCCTGCTCCCATCCCCATGCCCGCTGGGCTCACCCGTGGAGTCCCGGAAGATCCAGCTCTCCCCCTCGGTGGTGGTGGGGCGCAGGGATGGTGCCCGGTGCTGGCGCTTGCGGCCCAGGCTGGCCTTGCAGCGGAACACGCTGCTGTCCAGGAGCTCTGTGTCCTGCTGAGCCAGGGGGACAGGTCAGAGCTGGCACAGGAGCACAGGCACCCCCCACCCCAGCCAGCACACCCACAGCCCCCACAGCTGTGCTGGGGGCCCTCAATCCATGGCTGTCCCTGAGGGCAGCAGGGTCATAGTCCCATCGACAGACACATCCCAGGCAGCTCCAAGCCATATAAGGCGATTGGAACCTCCCCACTTCCACTCACCTCCAGAAGCGGAAATTCCTGCCCCTGCTCCATGGACCCCTTGGCCTGGGGGGTAGCCAGAGAGAGCCGCTGCTCCCCCCAGCTGGAGGAGCTCTCCCCATCTGGGTGGTCTGAGGGCTGCTCCTCACTTCCTGCGTCTGCTGGGATCCCACCGGCAGCCTCTGGCAGCAGAGGGGGGGCCCCAGGGCTATGTGGGGCAGCAGCTGGCTCAGAGGGATCCCTCTCCTCCTCCTCGGAGGGGCTGGGTGACTCACTCCGGGGGGGCTCCACAGCTGGGGAATCAGCTGGAATGTCGCCCATCAAAGGGCTGGGGGCAGACCTGCTTGGGAGACAAAATCCCAGAGTTGCTCTAGCTCCAGATAACACAAACCCTGCTCAAGTCCCTCCGTTTGCCTCAGGGGAAGCTGCTCCCTCCCTGCCACCACCGGTGCCCTCCTTACCCGTGCTCTGTGCCGGTGTCCCCTCCCAGGCTCTGCTCCCCCACACCAAGGTCCCGGCTGCGGGCAGCACAGCGGGCACTGAAGGCACTCGCCCACTCCTGGCGCCTGGCCTCAGCATCCTGTGGCTCCACACTCCAGCTGTCCAGGTCCCGGCTCCAGTGAGCATTGTCCACATGCAGAGAGAGATCCCTGTGCAAGCCTGCCTGGGGCTGTGGCAGAACCCCAGACACGGAGCCATCCGAGGCTCTGGCACCACAGGGCTCTGGCACCCGCTCCGTCCCAATGACACCGAACTGGTTCTGGCACTCAGCTGCTCCAAGTTCCTCAGCCCAGTCCCTGCTGTCGGAGCTGTCACGCTCCTGCTTGTGGGCACTGCCCCAGGTGGGCCCCTGGGCTGGGGACTCGGGGCGGTGGGAGCCGGGCATGTCCTCCTCACCAACCCCGACCAGCCCGGTCTGCCCAACGCTGCCCTCACTGGGCCAGCTCAGCCGAGAGGGAATCGGCTCCTGCTCTTCCCTCCTGCGGGTGACGGAGCTGTGCCGCCCATCCCAGGCTGCCCCACTGGGGCCCAACTCTCTGTCCTGGGCCTCCACATCCCTGGTGCTGGATCTGTCATCCCAGACACCGCTGCTGGGGCTGAACAACTCCCCATTCCGCATCTCTGCGTCCCTGGTGCTGTGCCTGCCATCCCTGGCTGCTCTGCTGGATGTGAATTCACTGTCCTGGATTTCAATGTCCCTGGTGCTGGATCTGTCACTCCAGGCTGCAGCCAGCATGCTGGGGCTGAATTCCTGGTTCTGGTTCTCTTGGTCCCTCGTGCTGGATCTGTCATCCCAGGCTGGCCTGCTAGGGCTGAATTCCCGGTCCTGGTTCTCTTGGTCCCTCGTGCTGGATCTGTCATCCCAGGCTGGCTTGCTGGGGCTGAATTCCCGGTCCTGGTTCTCTTGGGCCCTGGTGCTGGATCTGTCATCCCAGGCTGGCTTGCTGGGGCTGAATTCCCGGTCCTGGTTCTCTTGGGCCCTGGTGCTGGATCTGTCATCCCAGGCTGGCCTGCTGGGGTTGAATTCCTGGTCCTGGTTTTCTGTGTCCCTGGGGCTGGATCTGTTATCCCAGGCTGGCCTGCTAGGGCTCAATTCCTGGTCCTGGTTCTCTTGGTCCCTCGTGCTGGATCGGTTATCCCAGGCTGGCCTGCTGGGGCTGAATTCCTGGTCCTGGTTTTCTGTGTCCCTGGTGCTGGATCGGTTATCCCAGGCTGGCCTGCTAGGGCTGAATTCCTGGTCCTGGTTCTCTTGGTCCCTTGTGCTGGATCGGTTATCCCAGGCCGGCCTGCTGGGGCTGAACTCTTGGTCCTGGTTTTCCATTTCCCTGTATTCACCAGTCCAGGCTGGTCTGCTGGGGCTGAACTCCCTGTCCTGGCTTTCCATGTCCCTGATTTCACCAGTCCAGGCCGGCCGGCTGGGGCTGAACTCCCTGTCCTGGCTTTCCATGTCCCTGATTTCACCAGTCCAGGCTGGGCGGTTGGGACTGAACTCCCGGTCCTGGCTCTCCATGTCCCTGGTGTTATACCTTTTGTCCCAGGCTGGCTGGCCAGGGCTGAGCTCCTTGTCTGGGCTCCCAGCATCCCCAGTGCTGGATCTTCCAGCCCAGCCCAGCGTTAAATTCTCCTCCTTGCTCCCAGCGTCCTGGCTGCTGTATTTACCGGCCCAGTCTGGGGTCAGCTCCCTGTCCTTCATCTCTGTGTCCCCGCCGCTGTACCTGCCTGCCCAGGTGGGCTGCCCGGAGCGCGGCTCTTTGTCCAGCTGCCGGACACATCCCGTGCCAAGGCTGCTGCCCCAGCTGGCCTGTCCGGAGCCAAGCTCCTCCGTGCTGCCGTAGCCCTGGCCCCACTTGGCTGTGCTGGCACTGAAATCTGGATCCTGTGGGCAGCTCTTACCAGTGCCAAGGGACTGGGACCAGTCACTGCAGCCCAGTTTCCTGTCCCCCATCAGCTCCGTTGCTCTGTAGTCACCGCTCCAGCCCTCCCGGGCAGTGCTGTCCTTGTCGCTGCAGGTGCTGTCCCAGCTGGACTTGGCCCTGAATTCCTGGTCCTGCTTGGTCTCAACAGGCCAGTCTCTCTCCCTGGACACACCTGGGCGGTTCCAGTGAAAGGTGCTGTCCTGGCGAGGGTGGCCAATACCGAACTCACTGCACAGGTCCTTCTGTGACCAACCCAGCTGGTTCTGGCGGAAAAATGGGGAGAGGACTTAGAGGGGGGAATGAGGTTGGAAAGAGGAGTTTGAGGGGGGCACAACCCTGGCTCCCACAGCAGCGGGCATGGGGCGGAGGGAAATACCTTGGGGATACAGCACAGCAGGGCCCATCCCAAGGGGGGCAGACCCCCCCCACCTGCCCCTCTGCACACAGCTCAGCTTCCACCCACCCACCCGCCCATCCTGTCCCATCCCAGCGCTCAGTGGAGGGCAGGGAGGAGGAGCCCAGCGCACACCGACCCCACAGAGCCCCCCACACCCCTCACCTCCGGAGAGCTGTGGACCCCAGGTGACGCCAACAGCTCTGTCAGCCAGCCTGGGTCGGCGTGGGGATCAGGGTCCTGCGAGGGTCCTTCAGCCTGGCCTGGGCCCCCGGGACCCTGCAGGCTCTTGGGGCCATCACCTGCCCAGGCTGAGTCAGCTGGAGCAGCTGGATCTGGGGGGGCTGGATCTAGGAGGGCAGCTGTGGTGAGGCTGGGCTGGGTGGGGGACTCAGGCTCAGTTGGGTCCCGGCCAGGCTTTGTCACGTGAAGTGGTGAGTCGGACATGGGAGCATCCTGCTCTGCCTCCCTTTCCTCCTCCTCCTCTGCTGAGCCCTCAGCCTCTCGCTGGGCCACGGGACCCCCTGGGCACGGGGCCCCCTCTGCCTGCTGGCTATTTTCTCCTTCAGACCTGCTGTCCTTCAGAGGGCTGGGGGCCGCAGCCTCCCCATCTGACTCCCCCTCTTCGGAGAGCCCCAAGTCAGGCGTCTCCCGGATGGGGGAGCGGGGAGGGAAGGCCGGCAAGCGTGGCCCCCGCGACGGGAACGTCCACTCAAAGGACTGGGAAAGGCTCCAACCGGACTCGCTGCCTAGGGAGGGCTCTGCCAGGAGGTCTCCGGGCCGGGGCAGGGCACTCAGCGAGCCCCCCAGCTCCCCCAGGCCCTTCCCTGTGGGTGGGGGCCGGAGCACCCCCTCTGAGGAGCGCCGGAGTCCCGCATCCCGGGGAGGGAGCTTGAAATCAGGACCCTCACAGGACTGTGGGGACACTGTGGAGTCATCGGGTCCCTCTGGAGAGCCTGGGGGACGAGAGGCTTTGGCAAGGGGTGGACTGGGGGGGCCCAGGTACTCGTCAGCAGCCTCAGGAGAACCGGGGGGGCAGGTGACTCGTGGAGGCAGTTCAGGAGTGCCAGGGGGGCTGACAGTGCCAGGGGATCCCTCCCCTGGAGTGTGTGGGGAGCCGGGGGAACGGGAGATTCTGAGCTGGGGTTCGGTGGCTGAGGGAGCGCCCGGGGCCTGGATGGAGGTGACCTCGACTGGAGGCTGAGTGGGGGATTCAGGGGAACCAGGGGGCAGCGTGGGGGAGTTGGGGGCCGGGAGCTCAGGGGGGGCATCAGGGGAGCCAGGGGCTGAGGCAGAGGGCTCAGCAGGCTGGAAAGGAGCTCCTGGGGCCGGGGGTGGGCAGGTGGGGGGCCTCGGAGAGCCTGGAGGTCCGAGGGCACCCAGCTGTAGAGTGGAAAGCTGTGGAAAAAGCCAGCAGGGGGTCATGTCACTCAGGAGGCACCTCCAAACATCATCCATCCCACAGCCAGCCCCCTAAACCTCTGGAGGGTCCCTCCCTCCAGCCCTGCTCCCCTCCCTGCACCCGGGGCAGGAAGTGCCCATGTTGCGTGCCAGAACCAGGCTGCTCCTGCGTGACTCAGCCAGGGCGGCTCCTGGCGCCCCAGCCCTGCTCCCTGCCTGGCCCCCCGCTGCCCCCAGAGTGCCTGGACAGATGGAGAGAAGAAATGAAGCAGGAAGAAGTCAGAACCCCCAGCACAGCCCCCTGCCCTGCCGGTGACTGGCACCCCCTGCCCAGCACCGCTGGTATCTGCCCCCTTGCTGGGGTGACCTGGTGCCGCTGCCCAGGCTGCCACCGGCAGTGTCACCGTGGCCTGGTGTCCCCGTCACCACCCCGAGCGAGCACGGCACGGGGAAAGGGGCTGGCGGCGTGCCCGTAGGGCCGGCCCTGCCACATACCTGCCGGGTCACCGAACCCCAGCTGGTGACTCACGGCTGCTCCCTGCCCACGCCTGGCACCGCTGTTGGCACATGCCACCCGAACGCCCCCGGGCCCCACAGCGGGCTCTCGGCTCAGGGGGCACTGACCCCCCCCCCCAGGAAGGGGCAGCCAGCGCCCCAAGGAGAAAGGAGAGACACGCACCCCGCAGAGAGGGAGCCCCGGAGGAGACAGGAGAGCCCCGAAGGAGAGAGCCCAGGAGCGGAGCCGCCATGGCGCCGGAGGGCGAGGCCAGCACTCACGTCAGGAGGGGATGGCGGCCTCCGGCGTCCGCGGGGGTCCCCGGCACAGCTCGGCCCAGCCGGAGGGGAGCTGCTGCAGAGGGAAAAAGGGAAGTGGGGTAAATCCCACTGTGTGCCTCAGTGCTATTCTCCCACCACCCATGAAGCACCCCTGCCCCAAACCACCCTTCAAGGAGGCAGGGTACAGGGGTCGGGCCCTGACATGGCTGCACAGTCTCTGGCTTGGACTGCAAAGGGAAGCAGGCAAAGTGGCTCCAGCTCCCCTTCCGGAAAGTTTTCGGTCCTTTGGGAGTGAGTTTCTCACACTCTGGGTCAGAGCAGCCCCCGCCCAGCTCTCCCTGAGGTGCCCGGCTCTCGGGAATGTGGCCAAGCCCTGGCCCTGGCCCCGGCCCAGAACATCCTGCAGCTGAGAGTCCCACCGATCTCACTGCTCCCTGTGCCCTGGCATGGTTCAGCAGGGAGAAAATAGCAAGGCTGGAAAATCAGGAGCATTTCCTGGGGGAGCGACCCCCTGCCTGTTACTCCCAGCCCAGGGGCTGGCTCGGATCCCGCCCACAGGCAGCTCCTGGCCTGGTACAGCCCATTCTGTGGTTGGCACCGGCTGCCCCAGCCTTCCCACGGAGGCAGCTCGAGGCACTGCGGCTCGGGAGCAACCCAGGACCAGACCTCAGCTCCGTTACATTCCCAGCCCTGGGATGGCTCAGAATGATATCCCCTGCTGCCACCGCCACTCCTCCCGGCGTCAGTCACTGCGCACTCACCTCATCTCGGGCACAGGGTGTCCATCATCCCCCGTTCCCAGCTCGCTTGCCGCAGGTCGGGGCGCCTGAGGGGCTTCACCGGCAGGGTCTCCATCTGCCTCCCCGCCGGGACGCTTCCGGAAGGCAGCAAAGCTCTTGGAACCAAAGCGGGAGGAGGGGTCGGTGCAGAAGGGCGAGAGCCGGGCCCGGTCGGGGCTGCCTGGGCCCTCCCTGCTGTCCATCTTGGCCAGGATCTCCTCCACGGTGGTGCCCGGGAAGCGCTCCGGCCTGGCGGCCACCGGCACCGGCGTCACCTTGAAGGGTGCCGGGCCCTTGCGCAAGGGGGTTGGCGGGGCCGGGGGCACCTCCTCCTCCTCCTCGGTGCCTGTGATGAGGGGCGATGGGAGCCCCTTCCCGTTGTGGGTCTCGGGGGATCTGACAGTGAAAGAGGGGCGCCGGAGGGGCCCCCCCGCGCCTGCCCCGCTGTAGGGCTGGGGCCCGGCCAGGCGGTTCATCTTCTCGGCCGAGGGCAGCTCGGGCCGGGGGTGACGCGGGCCCGGCGTGGGGGGCGGCACCGAGGGCTTGGCGGGCACGGCCGGCTTGGGCAGCACGTGGGGCTTGGGCCGCACCGGTGGCTTGGGGCGCACGCTGCCTGCAGAGAGCCAGGGAGGGAGTGGGGTCAGCGGAGTGGCGCGGGCCCTCACAACTGGGAACAACCCCAGCAGCCTCCCTGCCCCCAATCCCCCCAGCCCGGAGTACTGACCTTTATCGGGGCTGCCGGCCAGCCCGGCCCCTCCTGCGCCGGCAGGGGAGGTGCAGGGCACGGCGGGGTGAAGGGGCTGCGGCTGGGAGGCCATGGCGACACAGGGATGCGGGGGGCACAGCGTGGGGTCAGCCCCTGTGGGAGAGGGAGAATCCTTTTAGGGAGCGCCCCGAGCCTGGGGGAACCCAACCGCCCAGTGTGGGGCCTTGTGCCAAGCCCTGTCCAGCTGTGCCAAACAGTGATCGCTCCGTGGTGCCACCCTTAGTCCATTGCCGCGGCTCACCCGAGGCAGCCTGGCCCCGGCAGCAGACCCAGGCACGGCCCCAACCTGCCCGTAACCGCACGGACCCCACGCTACAGCCCCTGACGCCGTGGGGCCCCTCCTTTACCTGTCTGACCCTTCGCTAACCTGTCCCAACACACACGTGTCACTCTCGCCGACCTCCGCCAATCCCCCAGCGCCGAGCTGGCCCCCAGTTTGCCCCAGTCCCAATCTCAGCTCCTTGCCCAGGTCACCCCCGGCCCCCTCCCCGAGCCCCCGGCAGCGCGGAAGGCACCGCCCGGTCCCCCGAGACCGTCGGCCGGCGTCTCTCAGGGACCGCGGGCGCCCCACTCACCTTCCCCACATCAGCTTCATGTCGGGGGCGGGCCGGGAACACACGTGGGGGGCGCAGAGCGGGCGGGGAGGAGGGGTTACCGTCCCCACGGGTCTCACGCTGCTGCCGCCGCCTCTCCCGTGACTCACCGGGGCTGCGGGGACAGGAAAAACCCGCTCGGTGCCTCCTCCCGGCCCTGCCCTCTCTCCCCTGCCCTGCCCCCCCCCCCCCTCCCCGCCCCGCTCCCTCCTGCCCCGCCGGGGTCCACCCTCCCCAAGACCCCCTTCCTCTCGCCTTCCACGGGGGAACCGCCGCCACAACCCACATCTGGAAACCATCGGGCCCGTTTCCCAGCCCGGGATGGCGGCGGGGCCCCGGGATACGGGTCCGGCCCCCCCGGGGTCCTCCGCCAGCGCGGCCTAGCCTCGTTGTCACGGCAACGAAGCCTCCGATCGAGTGGCCGAGTAGGCCGCGACCGCGGCCTAGCGCCGTCCCCATGACAACGAAGCCCCCCACCCCCAATTCGGGGGTCTCGGGCCCACGTTGCCCGTCGGTGCCGAAGGCGCGTGGTCCCCCGGCGGGCGCCACGGGCCCGGGGGGATCCCGGTTACCCGCGGCCCCATGCCGGCAGAGAGACCCCTACTCACCCTCCACCGGCGCTGCTCATGCATATTCATGAGCGCCCGGCCACGCCCCCGACGGCCGGGAGGGGTGGGGCCGAGCGGCGCCGCGTGGCGGGCGGACCATAGAGAGGGGCGGCTAGAGAGTCCCCCACAATGGGGGTGGGGGGGGGCGGAAAGGCGGGAGACCTCCAGCACCCCCCAAATCACCCTCGGGGGCTGGAACAGCCGGGCAGGACCCCCCGGACACCCCCCGGTTGCAAATTATCCCATTCCCGGGGTCCTCCAACCGTGCGTCGGCTGCCTGCCCGAGGGGCAGTAAACGCATATTAGGGTGGAGGTCGCTGTGACAAAAGCCCGCCACCGTTGGGGCGTCCAGGGCCCCTCGTGCCCACCGAGGACGCGCGGGTTCCGCCCTGGAAGGGCTCCCGCTTCCCCGTAGCCCCATCCCAGCGGTGCCAGTAAAGGCAGTGGAAGGAGGGGGGAACAGGCAGCCGTGGGGTCCCCCCGGGGCTGGTTCCAGACCGGGAATCGGCTGCAATCAACACCGGAGGGGAAACAGGTCTTAATCGGATCAACCCCCTCATGAGGGAGGTAGAAAAACCCCCAAATGGCATCAGGATCGAGCGAGGGGCTGTAATTAGGTGCCCTGATGGCTGAGCAGGGGCTGGGGGCCGCTAATGGAGGGTGGGGAGAGGGTGAAGTCAGCCCTGGAAGCCGTTCAAGGAGGGGAATGAGCTCCCGGATGGCTGCAGGAAGGAAGGAGGGATGGGGGGAGCCAGCCCCACGCCCACACAAACACCATCAGTGGGTTTTTTTTTTTAATTCAACCCGAGTTGCCATGTGAACAGACCCAAAATACAAAAAAACACCAAAAAAAAAAAAACCCAAACCAACGAGGGAAGGAAAGAAAAGGAGAGAAACCCAAGTGTTTAGAAAAAATAAATTGATGGGATACAAAGGTGAGGGACTGAGGAGCCTCTGTCACCTCCTGCCACCACGGGGTCCTGGGGGGACAGGGGGACCTGGCCCTGCTCCCAGGTGGGAGCCATCCAGAGCCCAGGACCCTGGTCCCTGCCGTGGGGCTGGCCCGCCCAGTCCTCTCTCCACCTGGGATCCAGCCTGGAGCCAGCCGGGATGGGGCTAATCCGAGCCGGACGCAGAGTCCTCTGAGCTGGGGGCTGGGCTGGCAGCTCCCTCGTCCTCTGAGTCCTGCAGGCAGGGGACAAAGAGGTCAGTAGGGGACAATGAAGGCAGGGCAGGATCCCCCCAGTACAGCGGGGACAGGGTGATGGTGGTGACCTGGGGACACCTCGAGGTATGTCCAAGTACCACAGACACGAGGTACCAGAAGGGCCCAGCCTCTCCAGCAGAAATCTCTGGGATGTTCCCCAAGGAAGAGGGGCTGGGACCCTCCCAGACAGTTATTCCCCAGGAAAAAGGGAACAGGACCTGCCCTAGTTGTGACCCCCACCTCCTTCTTGCTCTCTGCAGAGGAGCTCTCATCACTAGACACGAATTCCTTGCTCTTGAAGCTGTCGCTCATGCCCTTAGCCGGGGACTTGGAGGATGACGACTTGGAGGGGGTGCCTTTCTTGTCCCCTTTCCCCTTCACGAGCTTCTCCTGCTTCTTCTTCTTCTTCTTTGACCTCTCGCTGTGTGGGGTTGGGTGGGCAGAGGGGAGAGGAGCCGCATTACCCGGCTGGCAGCACACCGGCCCCAGAACAGCCTGATTTTGGGGGGCCAGGCCCTGCCAGCCCCTTGCCAGCACACTCACCCCCTGTGGCTGTCAGACTTGCTGTATTCCTTCATGGCCTTCTCATAGTCCCGCCTGGCATCTTCCGCCTTCCGATCCCACTCCTGCAGCCAGAGCACAGGGTCAGCACAGCCCCCTCTCCTCCTCCTCCATCCTCCAGCACCCACCTGCACCCCACCCTGCTCCCACTTCACCCAGCTCACCGGCACGAGGATGTCCCCACCCCTTCCAACTCCCCATCTGCTCAGCTCCAGGCTCCCAGGAGCAAGGAAGGCTCTTCCATAATCAGGCTCCCCCCCGTACCAGGCCCAACTCTGCCCTGGGCCTCCCATCCCTCACCTCCTTCTTCTCCTTGGACATGGCCTTCCAGAGCTCCCCAGCCTTCTTGGACAGATCGGTGATGCTGATGCCGGGGTGGTCCGACTTGATCTTCTCCCGGCTGGCATTCAGCCAGAGCATGTAAGCAGACATAGGGCGCTTGGGAGCGTTGGGGTCCTTCCCCTTCTTGCTCTGGGAGGTGGAGAACACCCATGGAACCCCAGTGCACCCCTCACCCAACACCTGGGGACCGGGTTCTGCTCTCCTCTGCACCCCCCAGCAATCCAGCTGCAGCCCTGGGAGAGGGGCTGAAGAGGGGTCACAGCTGGGGGTCAGGAGAACAGCCCAACAACAGCCAGGATAGGCTGGTCATGGGAACAACGTGCCCTTGGGAGAGGCTCAGCCTGGACCCATCTGGAGGCAGCAATGCCGGGCCTGGACAACAGCTCTGGCCAGGGCACTGGTGAGTGCTGCAGAAGCTGAGGTGAGGCAGCTCAGGTGGGGCTGTGACCCGCCCGATCCCTTTCCAGGAGCTGGTGCTGCTCCCACAGCAGCCCCTCACCTCCGGCTGCTTCTTGCGGGGCTTGCGGTCCTTGACGATCTTGGCCTTCTTGGCGGGTTTCTTGTCGTCACGGTCGCTGTCACCATCACCGCTGGAGGAACTGGCTGAGGCGTTGCTGTCAAACCTGCACGGGGCCACCGGCCTCAGAGCTGCGCCAGGCACCACAGCCCTGAGGCTTCCCGGGCTGGAGCTGCCCTGCTCCCATTAACAGCCCTCAGGGGAGCAGCCTTCCACGAACACTGCTCATCGTGCTCTGCTTCCTGGATATTTGGAGCTCTCGTGGCGCCAGGGCTCAGATTCAAGCCCCCCCCAGAACTCCCACTCGTCTTCACCTCAGTTTGGGGCTTTAACCCTCCTCCCAACTGTTCTCTTTCCCGAAAAATACAGCCAATGCCTCCCCAGGAGTCCTTCCAGAACTCTCTCATACTGCCTAACGCCATTAGAATGACGTGAGCCCAGAACTGCCCGAGCTGCCCAGCATTCCCAAATCCAGGTGATCCCAGCCACGCTGTGAGCATCTCTCAATGCCCACACAGCCCTAGAACAGAACCTTCCTATGGGGCTTTTGGATAGAGCCCTTCCAGGCCTCTACTCACTCTTCAGCCACGTCATCATCCTCTTCTCCAGGGTTGAAGGACTCATCTGGAGGAGAAAGCGAGGGCTCAGTGCTTCCGATCATCACAGGGAGCAGGAGCTGGAGCACCACAGCAGCCCCTCACAGCCCCAGCCCTCACCTGTCTCCTCCCCGGAGCCATCGCTGCTGTCGTTGGCATTCTCCTCTCGGATCTTGCCCTCCTCTTTCATCCTCTCCAAGTAGGCATCGTGCTGGTCCTCATCAGAGTCAGCGTATTCATCATAGCTCTGCTTCATTCCCTGCGTAGAGGTGGGATGAGAGCTGCTCCCTGTGTCCCCCTCTGGAATACAGCCCTGGGCATGCACAGGGCAGGGGACAGACAGGGCCACGTCCCCTCCTTCCCCCCTCAGGGCCCGGAGAGAAGGGCAGAGCAGTTATGGGGGTTAGGGGGGCCCTCGCACACCACTCTGGGGTTACTGGGTTAGTCAGAGACCACCACGGCCATGCACAGGAAACCTGCACCCGGAGGAGGAGGAGGACAAAGAGGAAGGGATATCGCACGGACCTTTTTCCTCTACAAGGGCAAGGAGAGAAAAGAGAGGTGAAAAAAAGAGGGAAAAGCAGCCGGATTCTGGGAGAAGGCAGCACTAGCGCCAGCAGGCACGAGCCCGGCCCCGTGTGGCTGATACCTCCTTCAGCCCCCGGTTCTTGATGTTCAGCTTCTTGGCATTGACAAAGTCAAAGAGCTTCCCGTACTCCTCCCTGCGGGAAAGGGCACGGTCAGGCCGGGGTGCTGGGGAGCCCCGGCAGGCACAGCCAGGCTGGCCCCACAGCCCACACCCACCTCTCGATGCTGCTGAAGGTGTACTGGGTGCCCTGCTTGGTCTCGATCTCGAAGTCGAAGGAGCGGGTGGTGGTGGTGCCGCGGGCGAAGTTGACGAAGGAGATCTCGTCGAAGCGGATGTGCACGGGGGGCTTGTGCACGTAGATGAAGCCCCTCTCCAGCGGGTACAGCAGCCCCGAGCTGGCCTTGTAGGAGCACGTGATGCACTGCGCTCCGGAGTGCCTGCGGGACAAATGCTGCTATCCATGGGGACAAATGCCCTCCCCATGCCCGGCCCTGGCACTGACAGGCACAGACGGGCCCTGCTCCCTGGCATGAATCACACAGAGAACCCCCTTTCTCCTGGCCATGGGAATGAGGTGGAAAGAGAGGGACTGGCCGTGCAGCTGCTCACCCCTGGAAGTTCCCAGGCACGGTGATCTTGCGGTTCACCAGTGCCTTCATCACCCGGCTGACCATCTCGTAGAGGGACCCCGACATGTTCTTGGTGAGCCGCCCCTCAAAGCGCTTCTCCACCTCCTCCCTGCGTGGAGGGAAGGAGGGCAGAGGTGAGAACAGGGTCTGGGGGGGTAAGTGCTTCCCTCAGGGCCCAGGAAGGGGTCTGGGAAGAGGCCTGGCACCGTGGGAACTCACTCATTCATGTTGAGGGTCAGGGAGATGTCCTCATCCTTGGAGAAAAGCAGGATCAGGAAGTGGTAGCGGGTCTGGCCTTGCTTTATCGGGGGGTCCAGGCTGATCTGGAAAGAGGAGAGGAGGTGAAGACAGGAAACCCCCCTGGACCACCCCCAATGCTCTCCCAGGGGAGGGCTGAGCCGGGCCCACTCACCACGAAGAACATCTGGCGCTGGTCCTTGTGCGGGAGCAGGAAGAGGCGCAGCACGGTGGTGTAGGGGATCTTGTAGTCAAAGGTCTTGCCGTGCAGGTGCAGGAAGGTGGGGTAGATGCGAATGTCGTAGCGACCGCGCGGCGTCAGGCACTGCAGCTCCCGGAAGATGCAGATGGCGTCTCCGGTGGCCTGGATCACGTCTGCCTTGGACAGCACGTTCTGGGCGAAGGCCTGCGAGGGAAGCGGTCACAAAGGGCTCCTTGCTGCCAGCCCCCGCCCTTCTGCCAGCCCCACGCACCTCCACGGGGTCCACGCCGTCCTCCTGGGTGGGGGGCACGTAGAACCGAACCTCCATGAGCGAGACCTCGGCATCATCATTCTGGTGGAACTCCAGCGTCACCTCGTTCTTGCCTGTGGTGCACTGGGACACGTTGCTGAGAGGGATCTCAAACACCGGCTGCTCCCCGATGTCGAAGGACAGCAGCTGCCCTGTGGGGACACCAGAGCCAGCTCAGAGCTCCAGCCCACAAATCTCATCTCCAGCCACAGTCTCGCCCATCTCACAACATCCAGCAGTGCCTCTGTTCTCATCACTTCATTCCCACCCTGCAAAATCTCCAGGCTTTCTCCCTTCCGGCCCTCCTGATCTCCTGAGATGGCAAATGTCCCCACTGTCCCTGAGGCCAGCCCTAGAAAGCAGCTGCTCCTAAGGGAATGGCTGGGGCAGCAGAACAGCCATGCTGGTGGGAACATCCCGTCATCCCATCCCATGGCCTCTGGCTGTCACAGGAACTCACCTCCAAACCTCACTGTGCCCCAGTTCCAGCCCTTCACACACAGATCCTTCTCTGCGAGCTCCAGGCAATAGTGGGCCTTGAAGAAATCTGAGAGCTTGTCAAATTCCTGGGTTGGGCAAGAGGGAGGGGACACCATCAGGAACCACCAGCACCCAGAGCCTCAGGCGAGACACAGCCCCTGGGCATGGAGATGCAGGGGGCAGAGCTGTCACCGGGCTGGCAGGGAGCAGGGCGGGATCTGGGACAGGGCCAGGGCAGTGGGAGCAAGGAACAGGGACTCACCGACTCCCGGAACCCGTCATACTTGTAGACGTGGCCGTTCTTGGTGAGCAGCTTGAGGCCATGCCCCAGCGCCACGCGCCGCCACACGCCCTCGGCCAGCTCTGAGGCCTGGATGTTGTCCACCTTCCCTGTCTTGCTGTTCTTGAAGATGACGCCCTGCCGGCTCAGCCTCAGCCGCCCATCGTTCTGTGGGAGAACCAGGCATGAGGGGACTCAGTTCCAAGGAGGAACCACGGCCACCTTGGATGCAGCTCTCCAGGCACCCACACCCCCGATCCACCACCAACCAGCCACAGCTTCATCCTCCACGCCCTCCTCCCATCCACACCCCAGCCCTGGAAGTGCCCCGGGGGCCATCCCCACGTCCCCTCGCTTACCATGGACCCCTTCACCTCCTGGTAGATCTCGTTGAACTCCAGCGTATCGGCCATGGCGGCTGTGGGGTGTGGCAGGGGACGGGGACGAGTTCAGGGGGGGTTCAGCAGCCCCCCCAGCCCGGCATGCCCGGGACAGCGGCAGAGGAGTCAGTGACAGCAGCTGTGGGAGGACAGCGGGTGAGCCGGGCTGGCGACGGGCTCCCAGCCCTCCCCAGCTCCCCAAAACCAAACCTCACCCCCCATACCCAGCCCCGGACGCTGCCTCTCGCGGTGGCACCTGACTCACTGACAGGGGCTACCCCCGGCTCCTCTCGCCCCCTTCCCCAGACGTTCCGTGGCCCCAGGGTCGCCCTTTCCTGCACCGCTCGGCCGCCGCTGTGTCATCGCTCCGCTCCAATTCCCCCTACTCCTGCCCTTTCTGCTCCCTGATGCGGCCTCTCCGAACCCCCAAATCCCTTCCGGGCCTCAGCTCCCAAGCGCCCCCCGGGCCTCCCCCGAACCCCAGGCCTGTCCTCCCGCCGCGAGCCCACTCCCATCTCAGGCCTCTTCCCCCACCCCAGCCCGGCCTCCCCTGACTCCGGGTTGCCCCCCGGGAGATCCAGACACCCCTCCCATCCCCCCGCACCGCCACCACCGCCGCCGCCGCCACTGTCACCGCTTTTCCCGCCTGCGCAGCGCGAACCGCGCGGAGCCGCCGCCGCCGGAAGTCGCGCGGACTTCCGCCATAGCGCCGGTCCGCGCCGACGCCCCCTGGCGGCGGGGAGGAGCCGTGAGGCGCCCGCCGCACCGCGGGCGGCCCCGCCGCGGGTCGGAGGACCCCGCCCACCGAGGCGGCGGGGGCGGGGCTAGAGCGGTCGCGACCCCGCCTCCCCGGCGGCCGCTCTGCCCCGCCCAGAACCAGAGAGAGAACGGGGGGAGGGGCCCCATTGGCCAGCGCGGGGCAAGCCCCGTGACGTCACCTCGTGTGGGGACAACACCCCCCCCCAAACCCGGGGCGCCCCGAAGTGTTGGACCCGGACAATGGGGGCGGCCCAGAGCGGGGCACCCCCGAAACCGCACGCAGGGGGTACCCCCTCGCGCTCCCCTGCAGGGGTGACCCCCCCCAAACCAGGCATCCCCACTCTGGGGCGCAACCCCCACGTGCAGCCCAACGCCGGGCTCCACGGTGTCCGAAGGTGTTCCCCATTTGGGGCTCCCCAGCACGGGGAAGGACCCCGGCTGCATCCCTCCATCCCTCCAGGAAGCGGGGGGAGACCCCTCCCGTCCCACCGGGGCTGTGCCCCCGCCCCCGGCCCCCGCCCTGCCCCCGCCTCCGCCCGTCCGCACCGCCCTCGCTGCCCGCACCCCTGCGGGTGCTGCCCACACCCTGCCGGTACCCGCACCCTGCCCGTGCCCCTGCCGGTGCCCCTGCCTGCGCCCGCGCCCTGCCCTGCCCGCATCCCCGCTCACTGCCCGCGCCCCTGCCCTGCCCTTCCCGCAGCACCCTCCGCTCCCGCAGCCCTGCCTGCCGCTGCCCTGCCCGCAGCCCTGCCTTGCCCCGCCCGTAACCCCGCCGCCGCGCTGCCCATGTCCCTCTCGGGCTCCCGCTCCCGCTGGGTGAGCGACTTCTTCTCCTACGAGACCACCAAGTCGGTGGTGGTGAAGAGCTGGGTGGTGGGCGTCGTCAACCGCGGCGTCCAGCTCCTCATCCTCTCCTATTTCATCGGGTGAGCCCCCCTGGCAGCCGCGGGACGCCCCCCGGGCACCTCCGGGACACCCCGCCCCGGGACATCCCCCGGGACTCACCCCGAACCCTCTTCCCGGCACCGCGGCAGCGCGGTGACTCCCGCTTGCTGCTGCAGGTGACAGCCGGGGGTGACAGGGATGGTGGGGGGTGACGGCGTGTGGCGGCGGGGTCACAGCGAGGGGACACCCGGGCCGGGAGTTGGTAGTGATGGGGCACAGGAGGGACGGGAGAGCGGGTGGCAAAATGTGTCAGGGCTGGGAATTCAGGTGCTCCGGAGCAGGTGACGCGATGGGGACAGCCAGGAGAGCGTGCCGGTTGACAAGGCGGGACGGAGGATGTCGCTGCGGGTGACACAAGGGGGACAGCCAGAGAGCGTGCCGGTGCGGGTGACAGGAGGGTGGCAGAGCAGGTGACATGATGGGGACAGCAGGGTGTCGTTACGGGTGACACAAGGGGGACAGCCAGGAGAGCATCTCGGCTGGATGACGGGAAGGGGACAGCGTGGGTGACACCGAGGGGCAGAGAAGCCTGATGACAGAAGGGGGTCCCCGTCCCCGAGCGCCCCCGGGGGATGACAGCAGCCACCGGCGGGGGGATGACAAGCGCCTGTCAGGACCCGGACAGCTCCGGGAGCTGGGGGTCACGGGCAGGTCCGGGGGGTGCCGGGGGGGGAGCAGGAGGGGCCCGGGGGATGCCGGTGGTGTCCGGGGGTGGCTGTCCCCAGCGTCACCCGCGGTGCTGTCCCAGCTGGGTGTTCCTCCATGAGAAAGCGTACCAGGTGCGGGACACCTCCATCGAGTCCTCCGTGGTCACCAAGGTGAAGGGCGTGGGGCGCTACGCGGGGCAGGTGATGGACACGGCCGACTACGTGACGCCCCCCCAGGTGAGGACCGGGGACCGGAGGGTCGGTGAGGGGCGAGGGGGCCATCCCCCCCCTCAGCTCCCCGCCCCCCGGACGGGTTGTGTGACAGCGACATCCCTCAGGGCACCTCGGTGTTCGTGGTGGTCACCAAGCAGATCCGGACCGAGGACCAGGCGCAGGGCGTGTGCCCGGAGGTGCGGGGGGGCAGGGGGCGCTCGGGGGGACCCCTCGATGAGCCCCCCGTCCGCTGACCCCCGCCCCGCAGAGCGAAGCCGCGTTCCACTGCTCGGCGGACCGGGACTGCCGGGAGCTGAGCCCGGGCACGAGCAACGGTGAGCGGCCCCGGGGGGAACGGGGGCTGAGGGGTTCGGAGGGGCCGGGGGGAGCCACCACGGGCAGGAGTGAGGGATCCAGGGTGGGCTCGGGGGACTGGGGGGGCTCGGGGTTCTCAGCTGGAGGTCTGGGGGAGGCAGGGGTTCAGGGTCCCAGGGGTGCTGATGGGGGTCTGGGGTCTTGGGGGTGCTGTGAAGGGTACTGATAGCGGTCCGGGGTTCCCAGGGGTGCTGACGGGGGTCTGGGGTCTCAGGGATGCCCCCGGGGGTACTGACGGGAGTACAAGGGTCCCGGGGTGCTGACGGAGTTCAGGGGTCCGAGGTCCCAGGTGTGCTGACAGGGGTTAGGGGTCCCAGGGATGCTGACAGGGCGCTGCGTCCCCTACAACACGACCCTGCGCTCCTGCGAGATCCAGGGCTGGTGCCCGCCCGAGGTGGACACCGTTGACGTGTAAGTGGGGCCAGGGGGACACAGGGAGGAGCAGGGGACATGCCCCCTGCCCTGTCCCCAGCGTCACCCCCTTTCCCCTAGCCCCGTCATGCTGGAAGCTGAGAACTTCACCCTCCTCATCAAGAACAGCATCCGCTTCCCGCTCTTTGGCTTTGAGAAGTGAGTGGCACAAGATGGGGGGACACAGGGGGACATGAGGACAGAGGGATGGGGTAACACAGGGACATGGGGACGGGGGACATGGGGACACCGGCACAGGATGGTGGCCCATGAACCCCAGAGTGCTGCCTGATGGCACATCCCTCCATGTCCCCCCGTGTCCCTCTGTGTCCCCAGGACCAACCTGCCACCCCCCGGCAGTGGGACAGAGCTGGGCCGGTGTCGCTTCCACCCACAGCTGCAGCCCCTGTGCCCCATCCTGCGCCTGGGGGACGTGGCACGTCTGGCTGGGCAGGACTTCCCTGCGCTGGCTGCCACCGTGAGCGGGGACACAGGGGACACGGGAGGCACGGGACGGGGGGAGGTGTTGGGAAGGGTGTGGGGACAAGCGGGACGTGGGATTTGGGGACACAGGGACATGGGATGAGGGATATGGAGTGGTGGATGTGGACATGGAGGATGGGGGCATGGGCTTCATAACATGGGGACATGGGGTGCAGGGATGTTGGGAACAGGACACGGGGATACAGGAACACAGGACAGGGTGATGGATGATGTGGGGCTTGACACAGGGATATGGATGGGGGTCCATAGAGTTTGGTATGGGGACATGGGGTGTACGGACATGGGGTGCAGGGAGATGTGGAGCTTGGGGAGATGAGAATGTGGGATGTGGATTCATGGGACACGGAGCATGGGGCCATGGGATGCAGGACTGTAAATGTGTGGGGACTTGGCACCAAGGGGCCAGGGTCCATGGTGCTGATGCAGGGCTGGGGCAGGGGGGGGTGCTGGGGATCAAGATCGGGTGGGTGTGTGACCTGGACCAGGCCTGGGAGCTCTGTCTGCCCCGCTACTCCTTCACCCGCCTGGACAGCCTGGCCCGGACCCCTGCCCCCGGATACAACTTCAGGTATGGCCAGGACACGCACGGTGTGCGCTGTCTGGCATGGCTCCTGTCCCCATGTCCCCACGTCCCCGTGTCCCCTCAGGCACGCCAGATACTACCGCTGGCCCAATGGCTCTGAGCGCCGCACCCTCATCAAGGCCTTTGGGATCCGCTTTGATGTCCTGGTGTACGGCAGCGTACGTGTGGGGCCGGGGACTCAGGGGGTGGCAGGGGGGTCAGGGGCTCTGGCCAGCAGGGTCAGGGACTCTGGCCAACAAGCTCTGCCCCCCCAGGCTGGGAAGTTCGGCATCGTCCCCACCCTCATCAACACGGTGGCCGCTTTCACCTCCATCGGTGTGGTGAGTTGTGGATGTTCTCAGCCCCGGAGTGGTGACACCTCCCAGGGCAAAAAGGGGAAATCCCATGGCCGTGGGGCATGGGGACACAGCTCAGCCGTGGGGTGACAGTGGCCTGGCTCCGTGGAGGTCCAGGGGTGCTTCACAGCACGGATCTCCCCATCCCAACGCTGCCGCCCCCAGGGCACGGTGCTGTGCGACATCATCCTGCTCAACTTCCTCAAGGGCGCCGAGCACTACAAGGCCCGCAAGTTCGAGGAGGTGAGACACGGGGCCGGGGTGCCCTGGGGATGGGGACAGCTCCGGGGGGCTCGATTGGCTCCCCCCGGGTGCAGTGTCTCACCCAGCGCCCGTCCCCTGCCCCACAGGTGTCAGAGGATGTCGTGCCCGCCACCCCCGCCAGCCCCAAGGCGTGTCCCCCCGGGGCGCTGGGGGCCTGCTCCCGGGACAAGCAATCCACCGACTCGGGCACCTTCTCCCTCGGCCTCTAGCCCCGGGGGCCATGGGGCAGCCCCCCTCCTGTCCGCCAAGCTGTGGGGCAGCCCACGGCCTGGTGAGGGGCTGGCCGGGACCCCCGTCGGGTTCCTACTGCCCGCTCAGTCTCCACCGATCCCCCTGTGAGCCCCGCTAGCATCCGACTGTCCCCAGTGCCCACCACGGGTTGTCCCAGTGCATCCCAGTGTCCCCAGTGTCCGTACGAGGTGCCCCAGCCCTGTCCCTTGCCCGCAGGGTGCCCCCCCAGCACCTCCCTGTCCTTGCCACCCCATGCCGGGGGCTGCACCCACCCACCCACCCCAAATAAACCCGTGGCTCGCAGCAACCACCAGTGCCCAGCGGGGCGTTTTTGGGGGGCGGACGGGCGGGGCTGGGGTGCGGCAGCGAAGGGAAGAGGGGTCAGGGTGCTGTTCCCTGGCACGGGGGACTCCGCGGGGGCAGCTGCCAACAGGAGGAGCGCTGTGCCCGCCGCGCAGCCCGTGGAAGAGGGCACAGAGGGACAGGAGTTGTGCCCTGCGGGTGTCACTTCCCCAGTCGGATGTGAGTAACCCTGGTGGATTCGGAGGAAGCTGCCGGGTCCCTCCTCGTGCAGGGTCAAGCGCTGCCCTTCCTGCTCGGGAGGAAGGGGGGGTCTGGCTCCTCATCCCACCCCAATCCCCCCGCAGAACCAGTGGGGATGCCGTGAGCCTGGCTTATTCCCAATGGAGCCGCTGGTGCCAAGTCCTGGGGTTCGTTCCTGGGAATGGCGAACGAGGGTCCCGGAGCCCCTCGGTGGTGCCCAGGGCAGCCCTCGCTCCACAGGGACCGCGGCTCCTGCCCTCCCCCCGCTGCAGATAGTGGAGCTCGTTATCAGCCCCACGGATTCCTAATCAGCCCGGCCCTGGCCACCCACCCACAACGCGTGGCCACCACAAACCCAGCCTGGGGGGCTCCTTTCCCGGCGCCGAGACCAGTGGGACCCCCTGGGTGGCACCGGGGCTGAGCCATCCCAGCTTCCAGGACAGCGAGGGGGTGACCGGGACCTTCAACCCGCAGTTTTTGGAAAGGGAAGAGACTGGAAACAGATTCATGTGTGGCGGCTGGAAAGGAATACTCGTGTTTCAATTAGGACAGAGATAGCTGAGATTGTTATTAATGGTCATTAATAGGACTGCTCATTAGCGGTCCTGCTCATTAACAGGGCTCCGGCCAGGGCGGGAGCGGCCCGGGGAGCCTCGCTGCCATCCCGGGGGGCTCATTAGCAGTGCCGGTGTTTCCCTGTTAATGCTGTTAATTAGCAGAAAGGCTCGAGTCGTGTCTGCGCTGGGGACTGGGGGGGGGTGGTTCCAGCCCTTCTTCATTCCAGCTTGGGATTTGAACCGGAACTGGGCACCCTCGCAGTTCTGCCACCAGTTTGAGCAGTTTTGGGGTTTACACTTCTCCCTGCAAGCCAGCCATGCCCGGACAGGGATACGGGATCGTTCCTTATCTCCAGCCTGGTTAAGCCCTGGTTTGCTCTCCCTGCAGCTTTGGGTGTCAGGTTCGGTGCTGCTGTGCCCCCACCCTAGCCTGCACCCCCATTTACCAGCCCCTCTCCCCCCTACACCCCTCCCTCATTTTGGAGACCCCTGTGAGTTATCCCCCCGTATTTCAGCTACCGAATTCCCCCCACAGCCCCTCTTTTACACCTCCTGACTGGTAGAAGGGCCCCACCGAGCCGGCGGGGGGTCCCGGGAGCTCTGTGCCCCTCCCAGACTCCGTCCCCGCACTCGGGTGTTAAACCTGCCCCTTCCCGCAGCCGAATCCCCCCCTCAGCCCCAGCCCAGCCCCCAGCCCAGGCTCTCCCGCGTGTCCCACGGGATTTGGGGCTCTTCAGACCTCACTGTGCAAAATCCCACTCGGCTTTTCTTCGGTTCTTTTCCCCAGAGCTGGAGCTGTTAGAGCTCAGTCCCAATGGCACAATCCCAGACCACGGCCCCACTACCGCGGGAGGCTTCTCTCCTCCCCCCCCCAGTATTTATTTGTGGAGTGGGGGGAAGTTTGTTCCCTCTTGGCTCGGCGTTGCCGTGCCCGGCTCCGTGAGCAACCCGCCGAGCCGGGATACACCGAGAGCTCCGCTGGCAGCCGGTCCTGCGGCAGCTGCTGCTCTAAAATGGTCTTTTCACAGCGTGGGGGGTCCCAGAGTCCCCCTCCCCGCCCTGGATTTTTGGTAAATGTACAAATCTCCTCGGCACGTCGCGCTCCAAGCGGGGCCCCGGCGCTGGGGGACCCCCCGGAGCCACCACTGTTAGCGCGGTGAGGCAAAGCCGGGAGCCACACGGGGAATCGCGAGCGCCAAATGCAAAATGCCAAATGCACGCCCTGCCCCCTCGGTGCGGCTCCCCGCAGTGTGACACCAGCCCCCCAGCGCGACCCCTGCGCTGCCAAATGCCCGATGTGACACCGCCCATGCGGAATGCAGCCCCGACGTGTGACGCCCCGGCACCGAGTGCGGCCCCCTGAGGTGAAACCCCAAATGCTGGCCGAATGAAGCCCCCCCGCCTCCCCGGTTCCTGAGCTCGCCAGCGCCGCTGCCCCGATCCCCGCAGCGAGCGCCATCGTGGTGGGCGACCAAACCCCCCGGGCGTGGCGGGGCCGGGGTTATCTCGGGGGTCGGCGCGTTGACACGCGGGTGAGAGCGCGGTAAAACCCCCCGGGCGGGAGCCAGATGGAGCTGGGGGGAGCTGTGAAGTTTCCCACGGGGGCTCCCCGCGGGCCCTGCCTCCTGCCCTGTCCTGTCCGTCCCCTCCAGGAGGAGGGCTGGGAGGAGGAGGAAGGGGAGGTAACGCGGTGGGATTCGCGGGCGGCTCAGGGGCCGGAGGAGCGGGCGAGCCCGGGATGAGCTGAGCGGAGCGGAGCCCAGCGCCGGGATGGAGGAGGCGACGGACGCCTACGCCTACGGCTTCGACAACGATACGGACTGCGAGTACGCCGAGTGGGGCCCCTCGCTGGCCCTGCTTCCCACCATCTACCTGCTGGTCTTCCTGCTGGGCACCACCGGCAACGGGCTGGTCCTCTGGACCGTCTTCAAGGGCGGCCGCGACCGCCGGCGCTCGGCCGACACCTTCATCGCCAACCTGGCCGTGGCCGACCTCACCTTCGTGGTCACCCTGCCCCTCTGGGCCGCCTACGCCTGGCTGGGCTACCACTGGCCCTTCGGCACGGCCGCCTGCAAGGTCAGCAGCTACCTGGTGTTCGTCAACATGTACGCCAGCGTCTTCTGCCTGACCGGCCTCAGCTTCGACCGCTACCTGGCCATCGTCCGGCCGCTGGCCACCGCCAAGCTGCGCTCGCGGGTCAGCGGGCTGGTGGCCACCGTGGCGCTGTGGCTGCTGGCGGCCCTGCTGGCCCTGCCCGCCCTGGTGCTGCGGCGGGCGGCCGCCCTCGGCGGGGACACCAAGATCACCTGCTACATGGACTACGGGGACCTGGCGGCGCAGGGGACGGAGGGCGCCTGGGAGGTGGGGCTGGGGCTCTCCTCCACCGCCCTGGGCTTCGTGGCCCCCTTCGCCGTGATGCTGACCTGCTACTTCTTCATCGCCCGCACCGTGGCCACTCACTTCCGCCGGGAGCGGGCCGAGGGGCCCCGCAAGCGCAAGCGCCTCCTCACCATCATCACGGTGCTGGTGGCCGCCTTCGGGGGCTGCTGGCTGCCCTTCCACCTGGTCAAGACCCTCTACGTGCTGATGGACCTGGAGGTGCTGCCCTGGTCCTGCGCCCTCCACACCTTCCTCAACAACCTCCATCCCTACTGCACCGGCATCGCCTACATCAACAGCTGCCTCAACCCCTTCCTCTACGCCTTCTTCGACCCCCGCTTCCGCCACGCCTGCGCCGCCCTCCTCTGCTGCCGGACCCCCGGCCCCGGCCCCGAGCGCTCTGCCAGCTACTCCTCGGGGCACAGCCACCCGCCCGGTGGCAAGGGGGGCCCCGGCCCGGGGGGCAAGCTGGACCCCGCCACCCAGGAGACCCTCTTCCGCGCCTGAGCCCCTCCCCGACCGCCCCCGGCGCCCCCCGAGCTGGTCTACTCGGGGGGGACGCCCCCCCACCTCCGCCTCGCCCCAAAGCCTGGCTTGCTTTGGGGATCCCCAGCTGGAAAGCCCTGCTCGCGGGAAGGGGAAACTGAGGCACGGCCGGGGAGGAGCCCCTGGGGGGCTCAGGCGGGGGCGGCTCCCCCGGCACCCCCGGGGCTTTGCGTTTTGTGACAAATAAATGAATTTTGGTTAAAAAAGGAGCGGGGTGTGCGCAGTTCCCTCGGGGGGCCAGGGAGATGAAGTGGAAGGGAGGATGGAGGGGTGCGGGTACGGCTGGGTTTTAGGGGGGGTGTGTGTGTGCGTGCACTATCGCGGGGGATCTCTGCCTGGGACAGATTCTCTCGGTCTCTTCCTCAGCAGCGCTTCGGAAAATGCAGGAAAACCTCCATCCCAACCCTTGGGAGCGTTGCAGCACCGGCATGGGGGTACTTGACCCCCTGGGGGTGGGCACCTGCCCGCCCCAGCACCCCAGCTGTGATTGTATCAGGCGGCAGCGCTGTCCACCCAAATCCCATTTTGGGGCTTTCATCCTTATCTGGGGCTGGGACGAGCCCCGGGTGACTCACCTGGGTGCGAAAACAGGACCTGATGCTGCAGAACACCCAAACCTGAGGGATGGGGACACGGGACCCCCTGGGCACGGATGGGGACGTGGGACCCCCTGGGTGTAGACGGGGATGCGGGACCCTCTGGGTATGAAGAGGGACACAGGACCCCCCCGGGTGCTGATGGGAGGTTTGGGTACCGGGCAGGACCCCGGCTCACCCCAACCGGGATTTGGATGAGCCACCGAATGGCTCCTGTCCCATTCCCCCCCCCGCCCCCACCACCCCAGCCCCCGCCGCTTCCTGAGGCTCTGCTCGAAATAAATCTTCCCCCTATTTGCTATTTACATCCTTCATTTATCGGTGATGAACTATCCTGTCTCCTCAGCCTTTGTTCTCTCTTGGAAAGGATGCGGGATCATTACTGGGTTCCTTGGGATGCTTCCCGTCAGGGGAGCTGCCTCCGCCTTCCTGCCGGCCCCTACCGTGTTTGGGGGCCACCGCCCAGGGTCTCCCCGTGTGGGGACGGTCCTTTGTCCAGAGAGAGAATGGAGGGGACGGCCAGGGGGCTGGGGACTGCACAACTCCCCACCTGGAGGGGTGGGAGCCTCCGTGAGAGTTTTGGGGAGTTTGCAGATGGATCTGGTTTGGTCTAGGGGCTGGGGGACCTTGGGGAGTGGGAATGTTGCATCCAGGGACACGTCTCAAAGTGTGTTTACATTCCAGAGCCGTCCAGGCTCCCCCAGCCTGGAGAGACCCCTGGATATCTCTCATCCATCTGTCAATCCAGCTGTCCATCCATCATTCCAACAGTCCCACCCATCCATCCCTCCATCCCTCCATCTACCCCTGGGCTAACGGTTTTGGGGTTACAGGGGCAGTGCTGATGTTTGGACTTGATCTTAAAAGTCTTGATCATTCTATGATTTTTCCCTTCTCTTCCTCCCTCTGCCCATCCCACCATCTCACCATCCTCCTTTCCCTCCCTTTCTCCAACTCTCCCTCCATCCCTCCATCCCTCCACCACCCCCAAATACTCCCCGGCCCTATGGGGGTGTCGCCTTGGCTGCTTCCCCCCCGTCCGGCTCAGCCGCCGGGCGCGGAAATGGCCGCAGGCACCCGGCCAGCGGAGACGGAGCTGCCGACTTTCTATCCGCGTCTTGGAGATTTCCCTTTCCCTTCCAGGAGGGAAATGTTTGGTTCAGGAGTCTCTGGGGACAAATGCAGGGACACTCCAGAAAATAACAAGGCCGGGGCTGGGGGTGAGGGGCGGCAGGGCCGGACCACCCGTCGGAAGAAGATAAGGAAGGTGTTGCCTTCCTGAGAGTGCCTGGGGAAGATGAGGAGGGAAGATAGAGGGGGACAGCGGGCACGGGGGGATGGGGAGCATCCTTGGAAAGGATGGCTGGGGAATGGCTGTGATCGTCGGGGAGCCTGGGGGCCCTCGAACCCCAAAACGCCATGCCTTGAGCATGCTGCAGGTCCCAGTTGAACCGGGGGACACGGCCAGGGGTCCCTGAACCGTGGTCGCAGGAATGTGACACTGGGAAAACAGAGATTATCCTGCACAGGGAGTAAAAGGGGGCTCTGGGGAGGATGGATGCACCAGGGACAGGAACCGGGACAAGGATGGGGACAGCCCCCTCCCGGCAGCTCCCCCCTCCCGCTTTTCCAAGCTGCCAAACGGGATGTTCGCTCCCCCCGATCTTTCCCCCCGCCCCCGCCTCGCATCCCGCCTGGGGGTGCCGAAATAATCTGGTGGTGCTAAGGACGTCCCCGGGCGTCCCCTTTGAAGTGACCTCCGTGTTTACAGCCCGGCTCGGGCTCCTTCACACCTCCCGCCCCAAAGCAAACGGAGAGGGGGGATCCCGTGGGTGGGGGGGCTGCAGCTCCCGTTTGTGCCGGGAAATAATCGGATTCGCCAAAGCCGCGGGAAAGCTTCGGCGCTGCACCCAGGGCTCAGAAAATTTTGTCACTGTGGGGTGGGAACGGTGGCTGCCGGCGATGGCATTCCGGGGGCTCCCTGCCTCGGTGTGTCCCACCGTGCCAAGTCCTGGGTGACCCACCCGACACCTCTTGGGGGGCCGGTCCAACCCCCCCGCCTCATTGTAAGGGGACCCTCCAAAGGTCTGGTGGGCCCTGTGGGGGACGGGGACAGAGAGAGGAAAAATGGTGGAAAAGATGGGGGGGCAGTTTGGGCGGGGGGTGTTTGGGATGGGAGGTGGGATTGTGTTATCTGGATGGATGGATGGATGGATGGATGGATGGGATGGCATGCAGGGTGATGCCAGGGTTCAGGGGTGCTCCGGGCACTGGGGGTGGGCGCTGCCCCCATCGCTCCCCCGGGGCCGCCGGCGCTGCCGGACGCGGCACAGCTGCTGCCCGACCTCTGGGCTCCGGCCAGGCGGGATGGGCCCCGCGTTCCCCCGCCCGCCCGGAGTGGCTCCAGGGGAGGGGGGCACGAGGAGGTGACCCGGCGGCCACAGCTGGGCCCCGCCGGGGCCGGGAGATGCTGCCGGAGGAATAACAGGAAGCGCTGGAGGGAAAAGCACGGCTGATGCCTTCTGCAGGCTGCGGGATGTCGCCTGTGCCCGCTGCACGCAGGCGGGTGTCTGTCACACACATGTCCCTGTCACACACACGTGTCCCCCCGCCACACGCGTGTCCCGGCCCCGGCTGCGCTGACACTCTTTATTGTCGAGGTTCGGCGCTGAAAAAGTGCCCCGTGGTACAAAACCCGCGGTTACAAAACGTACAAAGAGCGGGGCTGGGGGATAAGTGGGAGTAAAAGGAAAGGAAAAGAAAGGGAAAAAAAAAAAAAAAAAGAGAAAGGAGAAAAGAGAAAAGAGAAAAAAGAAAGGAAAAAGAGAAAAGAGAAAAAAGAGAAAAAGGAAAGGAAAGGAAAGGAAAGGAAAGGAAAGGAAAGGAAAGGAAGGAAAGGAAAGGAAAGGAAAGGAAAGGAAAGGAAAGGAAAGGAAAGGAAAGGAAAGGAAAGGAAAGGAAAGGAAAGGAAAGGAAAGGAAAGGAAAGGAATAGAGAAACAATAAAATCAAAAGACGGGGAGAAACAAAGAGAAGGAAAATAAAACATAAATAAAAATACAAAAAGAAGAGGATGAGGGTGGGGCAGAGGAAGGAGCCGGTGGGATGCAGGTGAATGCTCCATGCCCGTGTGGCTGGTTCAGGGGTGCAGGAGTTCTGGGGATTGCAGGGGGTGTGGAGCAGGGGGGGTCTTGGACTCACTGAAAGGAAAACAATAAAAACCCAGACAAAATAGAGAAGGCAGAGGCCAAGTTCCCTTTCCCGGGGGCAGTGCTGGGGCTGGGGTGCAGCTGGAGCCCTTTTGGGGTGGGTTGTGGTTAAACCAAGCCCCCCTCCCCATGCACTCAGCCTCCGTGGGGGACAGGGGAAGGGACAAAGCAGCCCCCGGGTGACCCCAGCCCTGAGCCCCCAGGCTTGCTCCCCACCTGCTGTGCTCCCACGGTGACAGGGTGACACAGACACCAGGGATGGGTGACACAGGCACTGGGGACATGGCCATCCCGGCTGAACAGAGGGTCGTTGGCTTTCCGCTTTTTTTTTTTTTTTTTTTGCCCTTTTTTAGAATTCCTTCCACCTCCCAAACCTCCCCCAGGGTGGGCAATGCTGGTGCCCGGTTTGGCCCCGAAGGGGAAGGAGATGTCATCCCTGGGAGATGCAACCCCTGGAAGGTGGCATCCTTGGGAGATCCCATCCCCTGGATATGTCACAGCCCATCCCACTGCCAGGCTCGGTGCTCCCGGTGCTGTTCCAGCACATCCTGGTGACACCAGCAAGGCGCAGGCATGGCCTGGAAACGGTGGGGATGAGCTGGGTGTCAGCAACGCTTCTTGCGCCCCTGGATTTTTGGGGAGGCTGGAGAGTATGTGCAGGATTCGGGGGGGCTCCAGCGGTGGTGCTTTGTGGCTGAAAGCAGGGATTTCCTCGATGCCCCCAGGAGAGTGGCTGCGGTCCCCAAGACACACACACTTTGTCTTTGTCTCTCCCAGGTGGAGGTGGGGGGATTCCCGGGGGATTCCCGAATTGCTGCCTCAACCAGTCCCGGGCAGTGGGAACAGCACAGGAGGGGGTCCAAGCTCACGGTGATGGGGGGTGCAAAAACTCCCCACTCTGGGGCAAAAGGAAGCAGGGCTGTCCCCTGGTGTCCCCAGCATCTCAAGGGCCACCCCGGCGCGGGGGGCGGCGGGAGGGGACGCGGACAAGGCACAGTCTGGTGTCCCCGCGGGGGTGGCCGGGCCGGGGGGTGGCCGGGGCGGGGGGGGTCTATCGGCGGCGGTCCCTAAACATCCTCATCCTCGCTGGCCTTGCTCCAGCGGTGGCAGCAGTTGGCCGTGATGCCCAGCAGGAAGTTGGTGGCCACCGAGGCGATGGAGACGACGAAGCCGACGAAGGCGATGAAGAGATAGTCGTCGAGGGTCAGCGTGAGGTGGCAGGCCTGGAAGCTCTCCTCCGTCAGCGACAGCAGGGGGGCCCCCGCCACCTCGGGGGGAGCCCAGCACTCCGCCTGCTGCGAATCTGCGGGACAGGGGGACGGC
This sequence comes from Hirundo rustica, assembly GCF_015227805.2. NCBI lineage: Eukaryota > Metazoa > Chordata > Aves > Passeriformes > Hirundinidae > Hirundo > Hirundo rustica. The sequence continues at coordinate 58,475,458 of NC_053455.1, read as the reverse complement.
GTCAGCCCGGCCGCCGGTCCCCGTGAAGGACGGGGCGCAGGGGGGGCCCGGCGGCACCTACCCGAGGAGCAGCGCTGGATGCGGCCCCGCAGCCACTTGAGCAGGGGCTCCATGGCGCAGCCGCAGAGCCAGGGGTTGCCCCCCAGGCGCAGCCCCACGAGGCCGGGCAGCCCCTCCAGGGCGTCGAGGCTGAGGGCGGCCAGGCCGCCGTAGCTGAGGTCCAGCTCGCGCAGCTGGGCCAGGCCGCGGAAGGCCTGCGGGTGGACGCGGCGCAGCCCCGGATTGTGGCTGAGGTCGAGGCGCAGCAGCGCGCTGGCCTCGCGGAACATGTCGGCGGGCACCAGGCTGAAGTTGTTGTAGCTGAGGTCCAGGTGCGCCAGGCGCCGGGCGCCGCGGAACAGCCCGGCCGGCAGCGCCGCCAGCGAGTTGTTGCGCAGGTCGAGGGCGCGCAGCTGCCCGTAGCAGCCCAGGTAGCCCGGCGGGATGCTGGCGATGCGGTTGTGGGCCAGGCTCAGGTTGCCGGTGTCCAGCGGCAGCTCGGGGGGCACGGAGAAGAGCCGCTGCCCGCTGCAGTCCACCGCCTGCCCGCGGCAGCTGCACAGCACCGGGCAGCCCGCGCCCGCCGCCGCCACCGCCGCCGCCGCCGCCAGCAGCCAGGGGCCCAGCAGCATGGCCTCGCGGCCGCGGCCCTCACGGGGCGCCGGGGGCCATCCCGCCCGCTGCTCACGCCGAGGGCTGCCGGCGGCCGGCCGCGGGGCCGGGCTGGCGGCGGTCACGGCGACGTTCGCGGCATCCCGGCGGCATCCGGGGGGCGAAGCCGAGCCCTCTCGGGGGGCACCGGCGGGGCCGGCGTCGGGCCGTCGCCGCCTGCCTGCGGGGAAGAGCAGAGCCGGGAAGCCGCGCCGGCCACGCGCCCCGCCGGGGGCGCCGCCGCTGCTGCGGCCCGGGGCGGCCTCCGGGGCACCCGCGCCCTCCCCGTGCCCTCCCCGGGCCGGGGTCGCTCCTCCAAGCGTCCCCTCGGGGATTCCAGGCAGAAAAGGGCCCCCCCCGCCCCGGTCCTGCTGACCTTGGCCGGCCCATCCCGGCCGGTGGTGGGCAGAGCAGAGGCGCTGCTCCCCGGCCCCCCACCGGCCCCCCTGCCACGGCGAGCTGAGCCCGGTGCCAGGGACGCCCTCCCCGCCTCTCCCGGGGGATGATCCCCGTTCCCAGCACCCACCGGGGTCCCCCCAGGCCTGCCCTCGCCCCCCACCACCTGAGCACGTCTGCTCCATCCTCCCTCGCCCGTATCCCCCCAGCTCCATCGTCTCCCAGCGGCCCGCCTCACCCCGGTCACTCCCCATCCCCACGGCGCCCCGACCCCTCCGCTGAGGCCGGGGTGCCCCGGGCTACTCACTGGCCAGGGAGGGAGCGGGGCCTGGCTCCCCGCGGTGATGTGGGGGGCTCCGGACGGTGATGGGGGTGGTCCCTGGCGGCCGCCCACACCTCGGAGGCCGTCAAGTCGGGAGCTGGGCTTAGGCAGCCGGCGGCCGAGGCTGCTGCGAGCCTGGCGATGGGAGCAGGTCTTTCCCCACCTCCTTCCTCCCCTCCTCCTCCTCGTCCTCCCTTGTCTCTCTCTTTCTCTGTCTCTTTTTTTTTTTTTTTTTTTTTTTTTTTTTTTTTTTTTCCTCCTCTTTTTTTTTTTTTTTTTCCTTAGGGCCAGATACTGACGTGTCGGTGTCTCTTAGCAACTGCCTCCACATCTCTGAGCAACAGGAGAGCGGGATGCAGAGCCGCCGAGCCAGGGAGACATCGGCGGGCGGAGGTGCCCCCGCCTCAGGGACCCCCTGCCCAGGCCGGGGGACCCGCAGCCGCACGGCCCGGGCACCCGGCAGCGATGGAGTAGGAAGAGGGGCGGCATCCTGCTCCCCTGCCCCGATCCCCAGCCCTCCCACACTCTCCCAGCCCCGGGAAGCATCCTTGTGGGATGGGGTGAATCAAGGGTTCCCAGGCGCTGAAAACAGAAACAAATGACGTGGTGGCAGAGGGGAAAAACCAGGCAGCCGGGATCCAAGGGGAGCTCTAGGGTCCAAAGGGAGTGCTGTGGTTCAAGGGGCACTGCCTCCCTCCTGTGCTCCTGCTGTGCTCGCAGCCCTGCAAAATGCCTCGGGTTGACGTGGATTGTTATTTTGCTTCACGCAAGCTGAAGCATTCCCTTTCCCTCCTCCATTTGGAGGGACAGGATGGGGTCAGTCACCTGCCCCCTCCCACCTGAGAATGGCCCTTTGGGATCACAGGGGTGCCCACGGTTTGCTCTAGGAATGCTGCAACACCATGGCTCCAGCATTTCTAGGAAGGAGGCACTTCCACATCCATCCCACCCACGTCTAGGGGTTCCCTGCTTAATTTTCTCCTGCTGATTTCACGGAGCTGCTCCTTTTTCCAGCTGGCACTGGCAGCCCGATGCCAGTGCTGGGGGGCCTTTTGCTCCCCACATCCCATGGGATGGATCCTCCCTGGTGAGGCGCTGGCAGACGGCACAGCCGCCTCTCCTGGGGTGGCATTAACCAGCACCGCTCCAGGCTCCCGGAAAGCTCCTGGGAGCTCCTGGAACTCGAGGCCCGGGCTCCCAGCGGGCTCCGGGAGCTGCGGGAGGCGAGCGGAGCCAGCGGCAGCACAGACACCTCATTAGCGCTCAGCCCGGAGCCTGGCAGCGCATCCCTGCCAGCAGCTGTTGGCGCCAAGGTTTTTTTCCACTCCCCCACTGTTCCAGGCTCCACTGGCACCAAAGAAACTGGGAAATTGTCCTGACTGGAGCTGGGGTCCTCACCCAAGCCCCCTGTGGATGTGGCCATGGGGACATTGTCCCTGAGGAAGCTGGGGAGAGATGCTGCCCTCTGGGGTGGGAAAGAGCCTGGCTGTCTTCCCCACCGTACCCATGAACTCCCTGCCTGGCCCCATCCAAAAAGCATTCCTGGGACAGAAGTCCCCTTGGGCGAGCGCTGGCTTTGGGACTGAGGGCTGCTCCAAGCCCTTCCAGCCCCTTTTTGTGGAAAGAGTGGCAGGAGGGCTGCCAGGATTCTGGCTCCATAAATCTATGTTACAGCCAGAGCCTTCCCTCTTTCAATCCATCCCTGCGCTCCTGTCAATCCCCGTGCATTCAGGCTTGGGAAAGGAAGAAGGAAGGAGTGGGAAGGGTGCAGCTCTGCTAGTGAGGCTGGGGCGGGTCAAAGCTGCCACAATGGCAGATCCCGTGAGGAACCATCCCCTCCCTCACCCTTCCCAAATCAACCCAGCTCCTGCTCAAGACAGGCTGTCCCACTGATCCTGCCACAACAGGATCCAGAGCTGAGCCTGGGCTTCCTTCTTCCATTAGGAAAAAAACAAACAAACAAAAAACCAAAAAACTAAGGAGGTATTAGCCTCTGCTTGAATTGTCCAGGGAGATTTTTTCCAACAGCAGGAAGAAGATTCTGGCTCAGACTACGATGAATGCACATGAATTTTTGAAGGAAAAGGAATTGCGGATCATTAAGAGAGTAAAGATAGATAAATATAGGAAATATATAAAAAAAGCATTACAAAAACGTTATACCCCCAGGGTGATTAAAAAACCTGATCTTCCCTGCAGCAATTTCCAAGCCTCCTTGTACAAGGCAATATCCTAAGTCAATAGGAAATGAGGCAGACTAGGAAATGGCTCTGGTTGCAGATTAGTAACTGTGATTCCTGCAAGGCAGAAGGCACACTCACCAAGGTATGGGAAAGGAGACACACCCACTGAGCACTGGACTCGACTAATCAACTTTATTTCTGTACAAAAGAAGAATAAAAAGCTAAAATTGTAAATACAGGGTAAGCAGAGCACACTTAGTCCCTCGCCACCCCTTCCGCTGCCTCAGCTCAGCTCTGGAAGGTGCAGGAGGGGCCGCAGGAGGGCCCGGGCGGGGAGTGCCACACGGCCGAGCTGGTGCGCTTGAAGTAGCGCGGTTTGCTCTTGTAGAAGATGTGCTCCAGCCTGGGGCTGGGGATGGCCCCAAACAGCGCGTCCACGTCCACCGGCTGGTAGTACTGGTGCACGATGGCCTCCTGGAGCTGCGCCCCTGCGGGAACAACACACGGATGCAGGCCCTGCCCCGGCCCGCAGGACCAGCACTGCCCTTCCCCTCTGAGAACCCAGACCTTGCTCCTCCTTGGGAGCTGGGGCTGTCTTCCCTTTACCTCTCAGGACTCTGGTTTCACGAGTGCTCGCAGGAAGTTGTGCTGAGGGGATCAGCACACAGAGCTGGGGCTGCCAGAGGTGCACACAACTCCTGGACTGCCCTTTGGGATGGCTCCAGGGCAGGAGGGAAAGGAGGGCAGTCCAGAGCTGGCACCTACCATCGGCCCAGGCAGGGACGGGCTTCCGAGGGTTGCTCTCATCATCCGTGGAGTCGTCGCTGTTCAGATCCAGCCCGTAGCTGTTCTCATCGGCCGGGGGAGATTCTGGTTCTGGTTCTTTCAGGGAACCGAGACAGGATGTGGAGAGGGATTTCTGAAACCACACAGAAAGCACTGATGAGCAAGGGAATGTCAGAGTCCAGGGCATCCTTTTGGTCACCCTGCAAGGTCAGAGACCTGGGCAGAGAAGTCTGAGACCCTGGCACAGAGCCCAGGAAGACACTGGCTTTGATCCCAGTCCATGGGAAAGGCTTACAACACTGAGAGATGAATTACAGGACACAAGAGTGTGAAAGATAGAAGTTTAGCTTATCACAGGGTAAAAAAAATCATAGTTTTAGGTTCTGTAGTATGGAAGTGGATGGGAACAAGATGGAGGACTTTGGGCATTGTCTCTTGCTTCTTCCTTCTTCTTCACTCACCCCATTTTCTGTAGTGACAGTGGCACAAACTAATTTAAGGAGATTGGGTCAGAGTAGAGATGACCTGTTTAGCATAGGTAGTAGGTATTGGCAAGTAACCGTAAATAAAGAACATGTAATAATTAGTATAAAAGATAGTGACCTCCCCGCAGGAGGGGAAATCGCCTGATGCCCAAACAGCTGCACAGATCTTGGCTGGGCACAGAAAGAATTGTAAGATAAGAAATAATAAACAAAGAGCACAACCTTGAGGAATCAGAACTTGAAGACTCGGTTTCGTTCTTGTGTCGGGCTCAGGGCTTTTCACAAGGCAAAGACCACCATAATCTCGAGAGAGTAACACTCGAGAAGGGAAGCAGCACTTCCACGGCTGGGATGGCCTCAAATTCTGAGCCAACACAAAACTGCCACCGGGCTCCGTGCCTTGACACCCACTCTTAACACTCCCTGCCCTCCTGTTTTCTGCAGAAAAACCTGGGAAAGGCACACCGTGCATGTCCCAGTACTCAACTCTACACCTAAACCCTTCCACATAGTCTGTGACAGGTCGGTTTTCCCTCGCTGGAGCTCCGACACAGCCAGGACAGCAGATTCCCCGCAGAGACAGCGCTGCATCCCAGCTCCGAGCAGCCTTTCCTGCCGCTCTGCCCACGGAAAGCTCCGCACCCGCGGCGGGCGCAGCCCGGCCGCCCAGGGCCGCTCCCGCCGGGACATCGTCCCAGGACCTGCTGCCCTCCTGTGGCCGCTTCCAGCATCTTTTCCGCCACTTGTTTTTCCATCGGATTCCCTGCGCCGAGCGCTGCGGTGGCTCCGAGCCGCGGCGGCCGAGTAGCCACAGCAGGCGGGGGCCACCCGAGGGCTGTGCCGGAGCCAGGGCTCACCTTGACGGCTTTGTTCGGCCACGTCCCAGGGGCTGCTGGTTGGATGGGCTTCTTCTCCTCTCCCGGCTGCTGCTCACCCTCGGCCTCCTGTGAGACATGGGAATTAAGTCATCCCTCACTCACGCAGAGCAGACTGTGACACACAGCTTTCTCGGCAGCTCTGGCAACATCCAGCCCTCGGTGCCTCTGTGGCTTCTTCTGCAGAAATAACACCGAACCCAAGACTCCCGGAGAAAGCCGCTCCTGTCTCTGCTCAGGTCCAGCCTGGCTCCCTGGAGCCCACGCTTACCCTCTCCGCTTGGAGCCAGACGTTAAGAGCTGGGAAAAAGGATTCTGGTGGCTCATATCTTTTCTCCAGCCCAGGCCCAAGGGGCAGCTTTTTGGGACTTTCTTTCCCCTAATAAAGAAGAAAACAAAACGCTGAATTCCTTTTTGACCCAAACCATTTCTCCCGGAGTTTCCCTCCTGTGCTGCTCACAGTAAGTAACTTGAAGGTACTTCCATTTTCTCCTGCCTGGAAAAGCTTTGCCAAGCTCATTCTGGCCCAGCTGCTGGCAGTACAGGAAGGATTCAGACCTTAAATTAAGTTTATACAGCACAAGAGTCCAAGTGCCAGTGACTGAGGGAAGGAGTTCAGCAGGAGCCCACACAGGAGGAAGAATTGATCCTGAAGAGGAAGAGCCATTTGGGGCATTGATTTTTCACTAATGAAGCAATGAATTTTAGAGAGTGAAAGCAAATGTTAGTGGGATATTCTGAGACCAACAACCCTGACTTTAAGCCCCAACATTCTTTGTGTGAGTGCAAATGAAGTGACACAGCGCCATGGGACACCAGAGGTTTGGTTTGGGGGTCACAGCCTTTGGGTCTGGTGGGAAAACGTGGCAGGAAGACATGAATAAATCTCCAATTTCCACATTGATTTCAGGATCAGTGAATGCTCTTTGGGGTGTTCTTCCAAGTGCCATTTCATGACTGTCACCATACCATGACAGGGCTGAGGGCTCACACCTGTCAGCCAAGGAACCCCCAGCCCTTGGCTTGTTCCTATAGTGCCTCTGTACAATAACAATCATTAGTTTTATTGTATTTGAGCCTCTAAACAACATCCTAGTAACACAGCACTTGGAAAACACCTGATCCTGTGCACTGCAGAGAGTGATCCCAGAATGCTCCAACCCCACCTTGGTGGCCTTGCCAGCCACTGCTGCTGGCTCCTGCTGTGCCTGGAGGGGCTTCTCCTTCCCTCGCTGCTTGGGATCCCTGGGAGAAAAGAAAGAATTCAGAGAGGGAAGCACGTCCATCTGTCCCTCACCCTCTTACAGCCTCCTGCTCCTGCCCCCCTCATTCTCCAGGCAGCCTCGGGGCCCAGGTGCAACATCACATCTACATCCACTGCTTCCCCATGGCCGTGGCCAATTCCCTACTCCAGGACAGGCACCAGCTCGCACTTCTCCTTCACTTGTCCCAGCTGTTTCTGCTCCAGAAGGTTCTTCAGTTCCAAGACTGTCTTCCCTCTTTCCTTCACTTCATCCTCTCTTTTCGGCAGTGGTTCTTGCTGCTCATTTTCCTCCTGAAGAAACGAGAGGAAAACCCTGTGAGGCTCCAGAAGGTGGAACATTTCTCCCTTGTGTTCCAACCCAACCTCAGCTGCCTGGACCCCAAAATCCCTGCAGAACCTGTCCCTATCTTGCTAGCCACACCAACACAGCAAATCCCTGCTATCCCTGTCCTTTTCCATATGCAGGAGGATCCTGAGTTGCTCTTACCCATTTCAAGGCTTTCTGTTTCCGTGCCTCTGCTTCCCCGTGTTTCTTGGATCCTTTCCTCTTGCTCCGCTCCTCTGCCACCTTCTCTTCCCTCACCTGTGAGATGTGTACCTGGGAAAGCCACACCTGTCAGCTCCACCACTCCAAGGACATACTTCACAGCCTTGGAGGGAGGTCTGGAGCTTGGGATGCCCCAGGTCCTAAGGAGAGCACGGACCCAGCACCCAGCAGTGCGTGCGCATTTGCCCGCTCAGGGTTTGGGAAGGGCTGAAAGGAACACGACTCCTTGTTTTCCAAAGCTGACCTTTCCAAAGGTCTCTTCAGTCCAGCCCAAAACGATCTCCCTCAGCCCTTCCCAGCCGTAACACAGCAGCAACGCTGACATGTGGCCACCAGCCCAGCCTGGCCCCCCAAAAAGGGCCAGGTCAGGCTCCGAAACCCAAACCTGACCCAAATGCACCCCGTACTGACTCACACTCTTCAGTCTAAGCAGGGGCCAGATGAGGCTGCCACGTTCCCTGAATGCAGAGCAGCATGAACAGGGCCTGTCCCAACAGGAACGTGCAGAGGGATGGAAAACAAAAGAAGGAATTCTGGCAGGCACGGACCTTGCCAGAGCTCTGCTCGCAACCTCCTGGTCTGACAGCTCTAGGAGAGGCCTGAAGTCCACTCAGCCTTCTCACCTTCTCATCACTCTGCAGGATCTTCTGCTCCACCCGCTTTTTCTTCTTTTCCTCCATCTGTTCCGCACGCTCCCGAGCCTGCAGGGCCTTCCTCAGGCGCTCTTCCCGCTTCCTGGGCAGCGTGTGGGCAAGAGAGGCCGTTAGCCCTGCCTGCTTCCAAAGTGCTCATTCCAAGTGGGAAGCACAAGGCAAATCTGTGCTGACCAAGGGAAGAGCAGGGGGAAAGGGGTCCAACTCACTGCTTCATTTCTGCCTGACGCCGTCTCTTCTCCTCCTCCACTTTCTTCTTCCTTTGTTCCTCAGCCTCCTGCTTCTTCCGGAGGTTCTCCAGTCTCTGCCTCTCCTTCTCCTGAAGGGAAAAGAACTTAGACTGTACCAGGTGCTGAGGGCTGTGTGTCCCCTCCGGCAGCCTGGCACAGGCAGTCACTGTCGGAGTCGTTCATCCGGACACGGGGCTGGGGAGTGAGCAGAAGGGGAGACAACACACACTTGGTAACGGGGATTATCCAATGCAGGCAGAGCTACAGGAGGGAAAAACCTCAGTCCTTCAGCTGCAGAGAATATATTTAGAAAAGAGCAGCACACCCCTGCTGTAGGTGACCACCTGTCCCAGGAGAACGGCGGAGAAGGAGCACAGTGCAGCCTGGCTCCGAGGCCAGAAGCTCCCAGCAGAACACACCTGCACAGAGATCCTGTCACCTCACCACTGGTGTGTCCAGAGGGCTGACGGACATCGGCGCGAGGGGAGAGCGCGGTCAGCGTGTCAGCCCCACGGATAAGGTGCCATACTTACAACAAAGTCTCCCTGCAGAGAAAGGGCACAAAAAAACATAATTAAAGTAACTGCAATTGGAAGTAACACCAGAACTCCCCTTCCCAGCACACGCGGCCCGTTCTCCTCCCGCCCCTCAGACATGACGCACCTTCAGGTGGAGCCGGGTGGGAGTGTTGCGCTTGAGGAAGTCCTTGATGCCACTCCCTTGTCCCTGCAGGATGTTCCTCAGCGGCCTGACAGCCTGAGGGGAGAGAGGGAGGGAGCTCAGGGCCTGCCTGGGACAGGGGGCGCAGGGCTGTGGCAGCACTCACCTTGCTGGCTGGAGAGGGGGATGACGGAGCCTGGTTTGCTGAGGCCTTGTGCTTCTCCTCCAGAGGGGAAAGGGCCCGGCCCCCCATCTGCTGCCCCTGCCACAGGGCACCCAGGGCTTGCTTGCAGCCTTTCATCCTGGTGGCATTAGCAGGAGGGACATGAAGGGGCTGCCACACTCTCCGGAGGGATTCAGTGGCTATTACACCTTTCTCCCAAAACCTCCCCAGCAACACGCAGTTGAGGAGACACATCAGGTACTCCAGAGTCAGGTCAGGTATTCCAGACACTCACACAGACAAAAATAACCACGCCAGTCACTCGCTCCCTGACCGCTCTCCCAGGAGCCCTTGGCTTTATCTCCCAGCTTTGAGCTAGCTGTGCTAGGGCAGCTCTGCTGGTTTGTGCAGGACTTGGGGTGCTCCTCCCTGTGCCAGACCCACTCCCAGACCCAAACAAGGCTCCAAAAGCCACAAGAGACTTCCAAGCCACAGGATCTGGCCAAAGGAGATTTCAGAGCTACTGGAATTTGGGAGAGGAAGGCAGGGAAACACCACCCTCCCCCCCAACTCCTTTTTCAGCACAAATGACTTAAAGGCTGAACCGGAGTCCTTCCAGACCCCTGGCTCATCCCTGCTCCTTGCAGTGTCTCCTACCACATGCGTGAGGAATTCTCCCGGGTCTTGGCACAATGGGGCTGCTCCTGGCTCTTCTGGGGTTCACTGCTGGGATTTACATGGCTTCCTGTGGAGAAACCTGCAGTCAGTGCCACGTGTGAGGCATCCAGCTCCCTCCAGGGACTCAATCCTCCATTCCAGCTCCAGCTGCTTGCCACTTCCTGCAGCTCCCACAGGGAACAAAAGAACCCACCCAACTCCTCCTTCATGCTCAGAGGCACAGACAATAATCAGGACCTCTAAATCTTCACGTAATGCAACCCCAGACAGAAAGGGCATAACGTTCCGTGGGAGATTCCAGCTCCAGGAGCTCCTTCCAAATGTCCCCACTCACTCATTGCAGACTGAAGCTGGGCAGTGTTTCTCTCACAGCTTGGACACATTCACATGTCCTTGCCCACCTAGCTGATGCCTCACCTCTTCAGCAGGTCCAAACTCTACCTGGAAAACTTCCCTGACTGGTCAGAGGTGCTTCTGTTTCAGCACAAATCCCTTATTTCCCAGGTCTGTGCGGTCTGAGGGTTTCATGCAAGGAAAGCAAGACCACCTGGAAGTTACCTGCAGCATTCCCTGCCTGCTGCTCCAGAGGGGACACGTGCTGTGCAGGAGGGCTGGCAGCTCGGGGACTTGTGCTTGCAACAAGGACAGCTCCGGGAGCCTGCAGGGAAAGGGGACAAGCATTCCCTTAGCACAGCTGCTCCAAAGAACAAGGCTACCAGGGAGCTGCTGCCCCGAAAAAGCCAGCTGCTTGCTGGGAGAGCGTCTGCTTCCCTCCAAGCAAGGGCTGTGCTGGCTCATCGTGGGACATCGGCCACATCCCTGCATCCAGTGATAGCCCCAGCAAAGGTGCTGACTCAGCAAGAAGGAGTCCAGGCAGCCTGAGAACTTGGAACTCACCTCTTCCCTCGGGGAATTTGGCTCCAGTTCAGGCCTGTAAAGAAAAAGCTGGTTTAATAATTTAAATTCTCTCTGAAGGCGAGCTACAGGTGATGGAGGCAGCGTATGGGGCGGCAAGGAAGGTGCAGCTTCCTAAGCACATCCAGAGGCTGTTCCGGCCAGGCACATCAAGGTTGGGCTGTAAATTCCTCCGAAGGACAGCCCTACCAAACACCCCATAACCACCAGTAACAGGAAAGGAGGGGACTCTAACAGCCTTGGGCTGTCCCTTCCCCAAAGCAGACCTGACTGACCACCAGCATTCCAAGACTAGTGGCAGCCAGGAATTCCAGGAAGCCCAGGACACACCACCGCCCACCCCAGTGAAGGACTTAATCTCACTGTACCTGAACGGCACAACCTGAAACCTCACCCAGCCCCAGACAGCAACACCTGAGCAATCCCTGACAAAATCTGTGTCAGAAAAGTCACCTGGAAAGGGTCCTCACAAGGAATGCTGGCATCCCTCCCCACCTGCCTTACTTGGCAGCCTCACCTTGTGCCGCTGGTCACATCTTCTTCCACAAAAGCCTCCAAGGAGCTCTGACCTGGAGAGGAAAGCCTAAGTGGAGCTGGGGATTTCACTCCCAGGCTCCCAACAGCCACAGGGTGCACATGGAAGAGCTCAGGCTTCCTCCCAGGAACACGGATTGCTCAGCTTTCCCCACCAGCTCCACACCTCCCTCGAGTGCCACTGAGTCTGGAGTGGGCTGGGAAGGCAGAGCACCGAGGCAGCAGCTCTGCTGCCTGCAGCCTGCTCCAGCTGCCTGTGTCACAGCCAGCATTCCCAGGCCATTGGCTGCAGCTCCTGCCTCCCTGCACGCTCTGGTGCAGGGATCCGGGGGGTTTGGGCTGATTCCAGGCTCATTCCACCCCCCCATCACACCCCTTCGCTCCAAGTGTTATAACAAATGCCTGGATACGGCGTGACTCAAGGCTGACAAAGCTGAATTCCAGGGGCCTCCATGCTCCACCACAGCCCATTTGCCTGCAGCAGCAACGGTTTTGGGAAGCCCAAACAGCCAAACCCTGTCAGGAGCAGCAGGAATAGCGGATACAAGGGATTCGGAGCTACTAGGAATAGCCTGGGCTCCATGACCCCTGCTCCTCTGGTGACACAGCTAGTTTGAGTCTCTTCTATCCTCACACAAAAAGCATTTTAGCTCCTCTGCGCATTTCAGCCTAACTTCAGGGCTGCACTTTCAGCCCTATTGATTTTTTGGAGAGCTGGCAGATGCCATAAATTAAAGCCCTTCCCCAGGGAATGCAGCAGTCTCTCCCGGTCCAAAGGCACACACGGCTGGAAGCAGCCTGGCCACGCTCTCCCCTCCACAGCTGTTCTCCTTGACCACTCCCAGCTCGGCCTGCCCCAGCGACACCCTTGCTTGAAGCTGCACCCCAGGAGCCCACAAGGACAAGGAGGCTTAGGGGAGGCGAAGGCAGGGATGAGCCGCTCCATTCCCACATGGAAGCGGTGCAGGGACTCACAGCTCACTCTGCTGGAGGCCGAGGAAGATTCTCGCGCCGCTGCCTTCCTGGCCATGGCCCTGCCGATGGATCTCCGGATCATGTTCTCCCTCCTGCTGGCCAGGGAGCATTTTTCTGCCAGGGAAGCCCTATGGCTCTTGCGGGGGGCACCCAGCCCGCTCCGGCGGCGCATCCTGGATTTTCCCGTTGCACTTTTACTGGGGGAGTCCTGGAAGGGCAGTGTCTCAGGGCCTTGAGGAGATCCATCTCCTTGGAGCGCAGCAGGACCATCATTCCGAGCGGTCTTGGGAGTGGAGGTGCTGGCTCTCCTAGCGTCCTGCTCCCCATCCCTTCCTGGATGTTCAGCCGGGATCCCAGGAACACCAGGGACCTCCTGGAGCTCAGCTGCTGCGTCCCCCTCAGGCAGCTGCTCCCCCAAAACTGCTGGAGGGGCTGCATCACCCCCAGCAGCACCCTGGGGACATTCCGGGCAATCCAGATCTGCCAGGGGAACAAGAGCTTCCACAGGCTGCTTCCCAGGCAGAGCCGGGAGCTGGGGTGCGATGCCAGTCTGAGATCCCAGAGCGCAGCCAGGCACGGATACATCCTGCCCCTCACAGCCAGGGCTCCGGGGCTGCTCCTGGCTCAGGCACTGCTGGGAATTCAGACTGGAAGACAGCAGCTTGACACCACTCCTCCTTCGGGATAACCTTAAAGGGAGAGAATTTTGAAGGAAACTATGAAGGAGTTGTCCACTCCCAAGTGAGTTTTAGAGGGAAAAGCAGATGGTATAAAAGCAAAGCTGCTGCTGCTGGCTTCCCCACTCCACTGTTCCCCCTCACAGCCCATCCTATCCCTGGGGAGAGGCACATGGACACAGCCCAGGCTGGGTATCCAGAACCAGGTGTGCAGAAATGGGAAAGGTGTATTTCACCCAAGATCTGGGTTTAAACCCCACCCCGGGAGCAGTGCACAGCAGAGGACAGCGCCCAGGGAGGGACAGGCGGTGCGTCACCTTCCCGCTGACAGGCCTGGTGGCATCAGCACCTCTTCCCAAGCCAAGTTTAAATGAGGGAAAACACAAACAGGAGCTGGCTGGGCCGCTGCCCTGGAGAAGGCGTGACCTGAGCACCCTGAGCAGGGCCGAGAGCGCTCCCTGCTCCGATCCGCAGTGCTGCTTTTCCTGCTCTCCCTCGCACACGCACAAACCTCCCACGCTCCCGCTATTCCTGCTGCTCTCCCCACCCTCCATGTCTGCTTCCTGACAGTCTCCCAGCTCTAACTCTTCCTCCTGTGGGCTTTTCACCATGGTTAGCACGATTTTAGTGCCCTAACACACCAACCGACTGGGCTGGAGCAGCCTAAAAGGTGTGGCAAGTTCTAAGCAAATCACTTGGAATTTCCACTTTAGTCCCTCGATAAACCCTTGGAGTCTCCCTGCCTGTCAACTTGGACACGGTGCTGGGAGCACAGCCCTCTCCCAAGTTTTCCAGGCACTGACACAGAGGGAATGAACACCAGGGGCAGCAACCTCAGGCCAAAAGCCAAACCCAATGAGACAAACCCCAAATCTAAACAGACAAGAAAGCAGACAAGAAAATAGAATGTTTATTATTCTTTAACTATAAACAAAAAAACCCCAAAACAACAACAACAAAAAAAAAGGTGAAGGAAAGCAGCTGTCTTTATCCCAAACCCTCACCAGAATGTAAAAAGTGAACAATCCCAAAGTGCCCCTTCGATAACTCAGGGCATGCAGGCACTGTTTTTTGTTTCATCCAAACACCATGAGGCAGAGCCAGAGCAAACAGACCCACCTACCTCCTCCTGCTCAGCTCCTTGTTTTCCTCCCTCATCCAGGAGGACTGCCGTTTCCTGACCTTCCTCCTCTGTGACGGTGTTTTGGGCAAGAGCATGGGCTCATCCCTGAAGCTGCTGTGAGGCAGAGCACAGATTGCTTCCCCCACTGCCCACATCAACCCTCCCAAAGCAATGGAAGGATGGGGCTCAAACCCACCCACAACCAGCTGGGAGCTCGGGTGGGCACAGAGGAGGCCCCTCAGGGCAGCCCCTACCTCTTGAGCATCCTCATGCCCTGCTCTTCCACCTCCCGCAGCCAGGCCAGGTGCTTGTGCTGGGCATCGCAGAGGAAGCGGGACAGCCTCTGCCCGCACACTTCCAGCAGCTGCTGGGGACCTGCCGCCATCGGCTTGCCTGGAACACAGAGGGAGAGGACAAGGCTGGTGGGCAGCCAGGACACCTCCCAATGTGGGAAAGAGAGAGGCACCGTGGGAGCTAAGAAGACAGGCTGAGGCACAGGTGTTGGGGGCCCCCCACACCAAGCTCCCAGGAACCCTCCAGAGCATTCGCTCGCCGCCCGACCGGAGCTGCCGCTGCCGTAGCCGCGCCCGCTCACCACACCCTCACAGCTTGGCCGTCCCTTCCCACCCCGAGGTTATTCCCGTTCTCAGCCAATCACAGCAAGCACCTCCCAACTTTCGTTTTTTATTGGTCGCTTCGCCCGCCAGTTACCTCAGCAATTAAAGATAGCGGGCTGTGGCCCCGCCTCCTCAGGCCCCGCCTTCTGAGCCGAGACCTCCAAGAGCATAGAGACGGGCAAGCAGAGCGGCACCGAGTGCGATCCCCCTCCCCCGGTAGCCAATGGGAAAGGGAGGGCCGTAAGGGCGACGGGCGTTGATTGGCTGTCGTGGGGGGGCGGGGCCGTGTTTGAACGGCGTGCCGCGCGCGCGCGGCCGTTGACGCTGAAGCGATGGCGGCGAAGGCGGCCGCGGCGGCGATGGGGCCTGCGGCGGCCGCGTCGCGGACGCTGGAGCTCCCCGCAGAGTGCGACCGGCGTCTGGCCCAATTCCTGCGGCAGGTGGACGAGAACGATATGGTGTGGCTGGATGAGATCTATGAGGAGGCGGTCAGGATGTTTGTCAGGTACCCGCATCCCGCTCCCCGCTAGGCCCCGGTCCTTACCGGCCGCCCTCCGCGCTGGTCCCGTCTTGATCTCCCCTTCCTCTCTAGCAACTACAGCGAGGAGCTCGAGCTGATGCCCAAGACGCCGTCGCAGAAGAAACGGCAGCGGAGGAAGCGGCTGTCGGCCTTGCGGGAAGAAGAGCAGGAACCCGGCAGGAAGCGGTGAGGGGCGGCGGGAGCGGGGGTCGGGGAGCCCCGTTCGGGGCGGGCCGCGGAAAGGGGGAGCGCAGAGCGTGTCCTCGGGGCCTGGAGAAGGGAGGGAGTCCGTGAGAGGCTGAACAGACCTGCTGCCAAGGGTTCAGGGAAACAATGCCCTCTACGGAGCATGTCCTGGCGATCCCCTCCTTTGTCCCATGGGAGTTCCCCTTCCTTTGACCCCGCGCGTCCCGCTGGTGTTAAAGGTCCGGTCAGACCCTGCGTGTGGGCACCCTCGGCCGATAAACACTGGATTTCGGTTCTCAACGAGAAGTTCTTTCTATTGTTGCCTGGTTCTATGTGCCCGTGTCTCTGTCTGTTATCTTTCTGCTTTAAAGTTATTACGTCCCTTAATTACTTGTCTGCATTAGCTGCTTTGTGCAGCTCTGTGTCTCCTGAGCCCATCCCAGGTGTTTTGGTTCCATGCCTGTGTGTGCACGGAGGGGCTCGGGGCTGTTCCCAACTCCTGTTCCCATCTAACCCACTGTTCCTGCCATCAGACTCTCCAGGAGGAGGAATAGCAGCATCAAACTGGTGTCTTCTGTGCGATCTTCTCAGCGACTCCAGAACAAAGAAAACCTGGAACTCAGCAGGGCCGAGGACAAAGAAAACTCTCCACCACAGCGTGTGACGCGATCCCGGGCTGCAGCCTCTGCCAGTAGCTCCAAGGTGGTTCCTGAGACCCCTCCTGCCGTGCAGGCAGCAGGGAAGGATCCCTGGGTGGAAGCTGACCACGTTGGTACTGCGGTGCCTCTCCAGAGGAGCGGGGCAAAGCTGGCAGAGCTGCTCCCCACGAGCTCAGGGAATGGCTCTCCTAAGGAACACGGTGTTCCCAAATCGCCGCTGGTGCCTACAGTGACGGAGCTGGTGGTGCCCTGTACTCCCGAGGCCAGCCAGGCTGTGCCCAGGCTGCAGACAGCGAGAACAGCCAATGTCACCGTCATCTTGAGCCCGGGGGCTGGGCTGGAGGAAGGGGATGGCTCCCCACGGGAACACAGCCGGGCTCCGGAGCCCTCCCAGTCCCTGAGGAACAGCCCGGCGACTCCAACCGGCTCGCGGCTCAGCCGCCGCTCCGTGCGCCGGAGCCTGATGGGGAAAGCCTCCCTGAGCCGCAGAACTTCCCTGGCAGAGAAATACTCCCTGGCCAGCAAGAGGGAGAGCATGATCCGGACATCCATCGCCAGAGCAGCGGGCAAGAAGAAGGCAGCTCAGAAGAGATCCGTGTCCTCCAGCTCCGTGGATGGTGAGTTTGGATGTCATGGGGGTGGTTCTGCTGCTTTCTGCTGCTGAGGAAAGCGAAGTGCTGGGGCTGGGTCTTCAGTGTGGGGGTTGGAGCTGAGTTTCCTGGGCTAGACAGGCTGCAATCCCTCATGGAAGTTCTCTCTGGCTTTCTGGAGCCTGCCCACGGGCACAGAAACCCAGGTAACTGAATTCAGCCTTGTAAATCACCTGGGAAATCAGCATCAGTGTCTCCATTTCAATGTAGCTTTATCCGTTGCTGATTTGCTGTGAGAAGTTGCTAATCCTGGATTCCCGGGATGGTTTGGGTTGGAAGGACCTTGAAGATTACCCAGGTTGCTCCAAGCTCCATCTAACCTGGCCTTGGACACTTCCAGAGATGGGGCAGCCACAGCTCCTCTGGTCAGCTGGTCTTTCCAGTTTCTGTGGGGACAGCTGGCAAAGCTGAGAAGGATTTGGGGATCCGAAAGGAGTGATGGATTCTCCTAAGCCCTACCTGTTTCCCGTAAGGTGAAATTCTCACCAGTTCCCTTCTCCTTAGCTGGTTCTAGAGTTTGTTTGAGAAGGGGATTTTGAGGCTGGACCTTGTAGATTAAAAGCCTCCCACAATTTTACAGTTGATGGCAGAGGCAGATTTAGGCAACGCTGGTCTCATCTCAACTGCTGGAATTGTTAAACAAACAAGCTGGAGGGAGACTCTACATCAGGAACTCGAGTGACAGGACAAGGGGAAATGGGTTCAAACTGAAAGACAGGAAATTTAGGTGGGATATACGGAAGGAATTCTTCTGTTTGAGGGAGGCGAGGTCCTGGCGTGTGTTGATAGAGAAGCTGTGGCTGCCCCACCCCTGGAAGTGTCCAAGGCCAGGTTGGACAGGCTTGGAGCAACTTGGGCTAGTGCAAGGTGTCCCTGTCAAAGGCATGGGGTGGGGCTGGATGAGGTTTTAGCTCTCTTCCCACCCCAACCAGTCTGTGATTGTTTGATGCTGTGGTTATTCATGGCAGGTTCTGGCTGTGCCGGAGCTTCTGAGCTCAGTGCAGCAGAGCCGGCTGGGATGCTGGCTTGGGAAGCAGCACTCCCACTGTTAATAAATAAGGCTGGCTCCAACTGCTGTTGATGTCCAGTCAGGGCCCTGCAGATAATCCTGAGGCCAAGCCCTGCCCCATTAATGCCAGCTCGTGGAATATCACCCTGAACTCATCCATAATTGAAAACTGCTTTCCTGCGCTGGAACTGCTGGCCACGTTCCCGCAGTGCCACCTGGATGTGCTCCCGTGCCCCACCCTGCCCCAGGGCAGGACAAACCCCTCTGCAGCATCTGGAGGTCCTTGTCCCACCAGATCCTTGGCTGCACCCCAACCGTACAGCTCAGGTGTGTTTTTTCTTCTCCCACAGTCTCCAGCTCCATAAGTGTGCCAGAGGATGAGGAAACTGTTGTCAAAACTGGGTGAGAATGCTTTCAGTTATTTATTTACCCTCACTACCCTGCTTGCAGGACTTTTTCACTGCCATTCTTGGTGTAAAATCCAAGTGGCTTCCCAGTTTCCTCAGTTCTGCTAAGCACAGCCCCTTTTGTCTTTTTTTTTTTCCTAGGCCTCCTCCTGGATCCTCCACCCCCTCCAAGGTGGTAAGACTTGGGCAGGGATCAAAAGCATTTGTGTCTGTGTGGATTTGGGAGAAAAATGTGTGGAATACGTCTTACTGGGAAATTCAGTAGCTCTGGCTGTGGATTGTCAGACTTTGTAACCTGTCCCATAGCAGTGAGTGAGGAAGGCACAGAACATCTGGCTCAGAGGTGCATGAGCCCATCCAAGCCTCTGTGGATCTGGTACTCAGACAAGGGAAAGTGTTAATCACAGCATTCCAGAACCAGCAAAACCAAAACCAGCAAAGTTTTCTTTGGGCAACGAGCACGTGTGGCCCATGGCTTTGGGTGCAGGTGGAGGTGTTCTGTCAGGAGGGTGTTACAGTCTTGGATGCTTTCCAAGATTCTCTGACTAAAACACTGCCTTTCCTCTGTCATTTTTCTAAATCTGTTGAAACTGTTGCACACCACCCTGAGCCTGATATCAGCATTGAGTGCTTCTTGGTCTTCCTTTTTAACCTCTTGCTAGAGATCAGTGTGGGAAGATTCAGTCTCCAATCTTTACAGATTAAGGAACCTTATAGTTCAGGAAAGTTTGGCTCAGCTGGTGTCGTGGTTGCACACTGTGTTTTTAAAGCTTCTTTTGACCTTTTGGTCAGACCTGCAGGTAATTCAACACTTGTTAGTTTGGATACACAGAGAAATCTGTGAATGTTATTGAGGTCAACACCTTTCCCTCCACAATCCTCACTGAGGAAGTAATCCCGGGATCACGTCAGTGTTTTGTCCAGAATAAATTTCAATGAGCAGAGCCTGAATTAACGGAGCAGAACAGTCACCTGAAGCTCTAGTGAAAACAAGGAGGGCTGTTTTAGCTGTGCAGAAACTCAAAAGAAGTCAATTTGTCTGGGCCCTGCAGGAGCAATCGGAGAGGATGAATTCTCCATCAATCCCTTCTCCTCTCTTCCCAACGCAACACTGTGAAGTGCTGAGCAGGAGGCAATGCTGGTGCTGCTAGCAGTGAGCAATTCCAGAACCACAGCCCATTATCCCAGTGGAGCATGCTCCAGCCTAAGTGCAGAGGCAGCGAGCAGCGATGGGTATCCCATAACAAGCAGATAAATCACGGAAATGAGCCATTTGCCCGCTGTCTCCAGGCTCCCCATTCATCACTGCTCAGGGAAATGGGCACGCTGGCTCTGGCCTGAGCTCCGGCAGCACAGATTTACAGCTTGCAAGGCTCCTGGCCTTAGTAGTTGATGAGCTGGTTGAGTTTAAGCAGCGCAGATGCTCGTGTTAATGTCCCTGCCTCCCCTGATGATGCAGCATCCAGGGCTTTGCCAAGAGGTGGTTTGGCATTCCCTGGTAATGCTGCTGACCTTACCCATGGGAGAGCCACCCTACGATCTGAACCAGGAACCTTTCTGTGATCTGAACCAGTTTCCAAATGCAATTGTCCTGAAGCCCCTTTGCTTTTCCCACAGGATTTCCAAAACCCTCGGATGTCTCTTCGCTCCCACACAGTCAGCAAACACGGGCAGCCCCAGGAGCCGAAGAGCAGTGGTAATTCCAGAGGGTTCTGGGGCAGCACTTTAGGAAATTATCATTTTGGGAGGCTTGCTGGGAAGCTGGAAAGATTGACTGGTTAATTTGAGAGTTCAGTTTGAAAGATTAATTAATGTTTGATGAGCAGGGATTTGTTTCAGACAATTAGCAGTGAGAAAACTGTGCTGGAGTTATTTCCATCCTGGCAAGCGCATGGAGATGGATATAATGAGACTGGAGGGTTGTGGGGAGGCCCAGTTGAGCCCTGTTGCTGAAGCTGTGCAGAGCCCAGACAGCTTTGGGCAGCTCTGCTTTGTCTGGAGTTTCCAGGTGGGAGCGGTGCAGTGGGAGCCAGGTCCTGCCGTGCCCACTCATGCAGGTGGTTTTGCTGTTCAGTAAACTGCTGCATCCCTTCTCTGCTGTCAGACGTGTGTTGGAGGGGGTTTTCCTGCCAGAACTCACCGTGTAACTGTTCTCTTTCAGAAAACAACTTAAATAAGAATGGAGAGACCTTGGAGCCACCCCAGAGTGCCAGGTATGTCCTAGTTGGAAGTGTCTCGGGCGGGCTTGAGGGCCTGTTCCAAACAGGTCCTGTGCTGGGATGTTGTTCACTGGCCTCAGTGTTTGTGACCATGAAACTTCTGCAAATAAGTTTTCCCTGCCTCCATGATTCTGTGATTTAATTTTTATTTTCTCTAGCATTAGGATTTTATTTATTGGCTAACTGTGCACGCACAGTCTTAGAATCACAGACTGATTTGGGTTGGAAGGGTTAACGCCCATCCAGCTCCACCCCCTTCCATGGGCAGGGACACTTTCAACTATCCCAGGTTGCTCAGAGCCCCGTCCAGTCTGGCCATGGACACTTCCAGGCATGAGGCAGCCACAGCTTCTCTGGGCAACCTGTGCCAGGACCTCCCCACACTAGTTTATGGCCCTTTCCAGCCCTGACTTGGAGGCTTGAGGAGGATTTGCCCGGTGTGATGGGCTGTGCTGTCTCACAGGAGGAAGCCGAGCTACAAGAGAGCTGTGGACGAGCGCTACGACCACCAGCAGGCAGAGGAGGGAGGGCTGTCTCCTCTCAGGAGGAAGACCCCATCCCCAGTCCTCCCAGCCAGCAAGGTGAGTTCCTTGTAAGCCTGGAATGCCTCACCAAGAGCCTTTTTTTTTTACTCACCCCCACTCACACTTTGCTGTTCCCCCCCGCAGGTGGTGCGCCCGTTCAAAACGTTCCTGCACACCGTGCAGAAGAACCAGCTCCTCATGACACCGAGCTCCGTGGGGAGGAACGGGGTCATAAAATCCTTCATCAGGTACAACACCCCTCTCCAGGCTGATCCCAAGGTAAGAGGAGGCTCTGCTCTAAGCCAGTACACGGTGCGTTCGTTCAGTGCCTAAAGCACAGCCATGAGAGGAGTTTTGCAGCCCATTTGAAACGGAATGATTTGAAGCGGTCTGTTCACACTTAAATAAAATTAGGGTTGGTCAGCTTCCTGAAGAATTCCAGTTTGAACTCCAAACTTTATTCCTGCATCATTCCCATGGGCTATCGGCAAGTAACAGTGAGATGAAAACTGGGAAATAGCAGTCTAGTGGATTGTGAATGTTGAGTTGTATTGATAACTGAAGCCTGTAGATCCCAGGCCTCCTTTCTAGGACTTCTCTCATGAGTGAGGTTGAGCAAATACCTCTTAAATCCAGACTTTGGAGGTTTTCCAAGCCCTTGAGGCAGGAGGAAACATGAGGCTGTCCTTGGATGTGGGGCCAGTCAGACAACTGCTGGTGTCCAGATCGAGCAGGCATCAGTATCACTGATGGATCCTATTGGGACCAACAGCACGCCTTGGCTGGCTGCAGGCAGGTACTTCTGCACTAACCCAGGGTGCTTTCCAACCCCTGTTTTTTTCCAAACCAGCAGCAGTTTGGGAGGGAGGGATTTGAGAGCTAGTTCTAGACAAGGGTGTAGCTTCCTGGATTCACTCAGAGCCACGCTGGAAGCTGTGTGCCGAGCAGGAATTACTCATTCTCCTGACACCCAACAACTCACCTGCAAAGTAGGCAGTTCTGTGGCTGGTTTTCCCTTGGAGGAGAGCTGAGAGGGAGAAAGAGAAGGGCAGGATGCAGGAATTGGTATTCCAGCATCTTAGCAGCCTAATGGCAGAGCTTCCTAGAGCTGTGCTCAGAGGCTGGCTGTGCTCCAGCAGGTCAGGGAAGGCCATTGGGAAGCAGCGAAGGATTCCAGCTTCAATCTCAGTGGACCCCTGCTGATGTTAATGTCAGTACTGCAAAGGAGTTAATAGGATGAGAAAAGAGTCTTGTGGCTCGGAGAGCTTCCTCTGCTGCTGTCAGTTTGTGGAATGTTTTAGGTTTCATTCCAGTGCAGGCAGCTCCCCCTCGGGAGTTTTTCCGTGTGGGAGCTAAACATAACTAAATAGCAGCAGAGCAATAAGATACAATTGTTAGTTTTATATTAACCAGGTTGAATGCTGACAGCACCAAGCGTTTGCAGCACAGAGCCCAGTGTAAGGGATTCCCTTGGATAGTGCCCATGCTGATCTGTGGGTTTGTGCTGAGACCAGGACCAGGAGTGGGTCGATGTTAGTCCATTTGCTGTGGTTGTAGCGGTGGCTGGATCTTGCTCCCCTGGCTGACAGCGTGCCTAGGCTGGGTCAGGAAAAGGAGGAGAAAGCCCCTGTTTGGCTGGCGCATGGAGCTGGCCGCGTGCTGGAGCGAGCTGGGAGCTCTCGGAGTGCTCGTGGTTCACCACCAGCTCGAGCCTCGTGGGAGGCACAGGCGCCAGCGGGAGCTCAAGGTGTTTCCTGGAGCACCATCTGTCCCCACGCTCGCCGCAGGAAGCGGGAGCCGTGCCAGGCATTAGCGCTGCTTGGTGGCTCCTTTGCACCAAGAGAAAGCACGGGGCTGGCTGCCTGCAATCCCTGAGGATGCTGCCTGGGCTTCTAGAGCTGATGCTCCCGTTTCAGCACTCCGGCTTCTCCCCTCACTCCCTGGGATTCACACCAGTGTTTTCCTCGCAAATGTCCATTCATGACCAGGTCACGGGCTGCCTGAGCTCTGCTCCAGGGCTGTCACCATCCCATACTCCTGCCTGCAGCTCCTTGCTGTCACCTCTGGGCCCTTTGTCCAAAGCAGCTGAGGTGGGAGAGAGCACTGGCCAGTGGGTACAATGACATTTTGATTCCCCTCAGGAAAAGGAGAGGCAGAAGCTGGAGACTCTGCGGAAGAAGCAAGAAGCGGAGCAGCTGAGAAGGCAGAAGCTGGAGGAGGAGAAGAAGCGGCGACTTGGAGAGGCGAAGCTGTGAGTAGATGTGGTCACGCTTCTCTTGGCACCTGTAGGTTCCTGTGTCCAGGTGTTTTATTTTGCAGGAACTGCGCAAGCAGCAGAAACTCCTGTGGGCACAGGCAGTGTTTGTCCTTGGGGTATCTCTGGAATGCCGATACAAAGCATCGACTGTCCTTGCTGCCCACTGCTGCAGCTTTTTGTCTCGAGTCCCCACTTTCTGACAGAGCTTAAACGTGGCTGGTGCTTAAATGAGTGGGGAATTTGGGCCATTGAATTTCCTGCTGTGCCTTTCTGGCCTTGTGCTGAGCTAGGGGGAGCTCACCTGGTTGGAACACGATGGTGAGCTGGGCTGTGTCCTCAGGAAGCGCGAGGAGCGCCTGCGCAAGGTGCTGCAAGCCCGGGAGCGGGCGGAGGAGATGGAGAAGGAGAGGAAGAAGAGGATCGAGCAGAAGATTGCACTGTTTGATGAGAAGACCGAGAAGGTACAAGCCCCTGCAGAGCTTATTTGGGACAATCAGTAGCCGCTGAGGCAGTTGGCACTGCACAAACGCGCTCTCTGGAAGGAGGGGAACGGAGGCTGCTTGGATTCTAGAGGCTGAACCAAAGAGTAGTTGAATAAAGAACTTTCCAGAGCCTTGATGATCCTGAGGGACAGCCTTTCTCTGGCTACCCCCTGTTTATTCCATAATCACAAACCTAAATGGGCTTTATTAATGCTCCTGGTAGATGGGAGAAGGACTTGCAGTAGATAAAGGTGGCTTAATGGCCCCAAGGTTTTATCTGCTGTTTCTCCCAGCTGAGTAATAGCTGGACAGGGGAAAGCAAACATCCTTCTTTCAGAGCTTTCCTCAGATCCCAGACTTCCAGGCAATTTGTGCAGGGGCCCAGTGGTCATTTGTCTGCTTTAATTATCCCCAGCTGCTTGTCTGCCTGGCTCTGAGGTTATATTCCAACAGCTTTGTGGGACTGGATGTGTAAACCCCAGGATGGGGTCAGCTCTTTCTGGGAGGATGTAAAACAAGGCCATTGCCCTGAATATGACCTTTTTAAAACAGAGCACAGGCCCCCTTGGTTGCTGGGGGGAAAGGAGAGAGGGTTTGCCCTGTGAGGGGTCCTCCTGTGCTGTCCTGCCTGAGACTGGGTCTGTGTGTGCTCCAGGTGCGGGAGGAAAGGCTGGCAGAGGAGAAGATCAAGAAGAGAGTGGCTGCCAGGAAGATGGAGGAAGCTGAGGCCCGGCGCAGACAAGAGGAAGAGGCCAGGAGACAAAGAGCTCTGCAGCAGGTGTGTGTGTGTGTGGCGGGGTGCCTGCTCTATCCCACAGGCAGAGCTGGACACGGGATCCACCTGCCTTGGGCACTGAGAATTCACCCCAGAGATGTTTCCCTGCCGTGTAGCGATGGGGATTTGGGTCAAGTGAGGGGTTCCTGGTCCTGTCCCCTGGAGCCTGCTCCTGTCAGGTAAGTAACTCCTGCCTGGGCTTACAGGAGGAGGAGGAGGAACGCCGACGCAGGGAGCTGATGCAGAAGAAGAAGGAAGAGGAGCAGGAGCGTGCCCGGAAGATCGCTGAGCAGAGGCAGGCAGAACAGGAGCGGGAGAGACAGTTGGCTGCAGAGAGAGAACTGGAGAGGAAGAGGGAGCAGGAGCGGATCCAGGCGGAAAAGTAAGGCAGAATCCCCATTTCTGTACCAAATTCTATGCTGGGATTGAAACGCAGCCAGAGCAGAGGGCAGGAGTGGAAGGCTGGAGCAGCAGGGACTGCAGTTACCTGGCAGCACAGCTCTGGACTGCTGCTGGTGCTGAGCCAAGGAGGAACTCTGGGCTCAGGGGTGTCAGGAGTGTTGTGGGGAGTGCTGAAGAGTTGTGAGCAGGAGGGCCCCCGTGTGGTTCTGGGAGTGAGGGCCTGTGCTGTGGTTCCCAGGCTCCGGGAGCAGCAGGAGAAGGCTGCCCGCCTGCAGAAGGAAGCAGCGGCTGCTAAGGAGCGGCTCCGCATGGAGATGGAGAAGAAGGAGGTAAGTGATTGATTTTGGGAAGAGATGGAGCCACACAGGCTGGCCTCAGCAGCTGTTGCTGTTGGAGCAGCTCACCTGGGACGCTGTCGGGGGGAGCCCTGGAGAGCTACTGTGGCACTTCTGAGCAGGAAGTTGCACCTGTTTGGCACAGTCATGGAACCATGGGGAGACTTGGCCTCTAAAAATACTGTTCACTAGTCTAGAAAGGGGCCAAGGTTGGTAGCACGTACTTCTGCAGATGGTCAGCTGCTTTCTGGCTATCCTAGCCCCAAGATCAAGTCAGCAGCAAGTTTTCCAAGGTGGGAGGCCCTGGTTTTGTCAGGGAAAGGCAGCTGATGCTCTGGCACGGGGGTCAGTGTGTTCATGCCCTTCTGAGGAAGCTGCACTATGTCCCAAGTGCTCCTCAGCAGTAATGAGGTGCTTGGATATTTTGCTGGCCACAAAGATGGATGGCAGGGTTGGCAGTGTAGTCCCTAAGGGTAATCCTGTGGGTGTCCCTTGGCAGCAGGAGCAGCAGAAGCTGGCCGAGAAGAAGAGGCGGGAGGAGGAGCAGAAGAAACTCTCAGAGGAGCAAAAGGCCAAAGACAATGCCCCGGCAACGCTCCTGGAGAACAAAGAGGTAACTAAATGGTCCTTAGGGGTGACAGCACAGTTCAGCCTCAGCACCGACCCACTCTCTGTGGGCAGTTCCCACCCTCTGCTTTTATCTGCCTTTCCAATAACGCAGGAATCCTGGTTCTCTGGGCTTGACTCCACGAATATCTCAATGATAGAGGGAAGGGAAGCAGGAGGGGTTGGACAGGGCTCCTGGCTGTGGGTAGGACAGCAGCTGTTGGAGCTGTCTTTAGTGCCTCTTAAATACCGGAAAGACCTCGGGGGAAGTGCTCAGTTTTATTTAGGGTCAAATTTGGGAACAGCCACAAGGTGGCAGCAGAGCCAGCGGAATGGTGTGGTTTGGCGCGGGAGAATCCTTCGGGTGCGCGTTTGTGTCCCGCACGTTGACAACAAGCACGTGGCTCTTGTCTGCTTGCAGTGTTCAGAATCTTAATCTTTAAATGCAGAAACAGTGAGTGGGCGTTAATGTCACTGGACACAAAGCCATGAAGGGGATCTCTGGTGGGGAAGAACAACTGTGTCTAGATCTCCAGAGGCTCATTTCCTTATTGAAAATTGAATTTCTACTGAAAATTTCTGGTTGAAAAACCTGAAATTCATAGTTGTAGGTTTTCTCCTGCCCTTACGCTTTCCCCCCGTCCTGCTCCCATTAGCATGAGCTCGATTTGGCTGAGCTGGTGAGCAGGTTCTTTGTACAGCAATTAGCAGATTTATATCGTTAATCAAGCCCAGAAGCTGGGTTGCAGAGTGTTTAGAGCATGTGACTCTGCTCCAGCGACATCAACCTCCAGTTAACCTTGGCTTGACTGGGATGGAGCTCTGTTCTATTAGACCCATTGGATTCATCTATTGCTGTGTGCTCATGCCACAGATGGCAAATTAATTGGCCTAATTAAACAGGAGAAGGCCACGTACAGCCATCATTGGGTCACAGCTTTGGAACTTGAGTCAAGCTCTCAGGTCCAAACTTGAGAACTGCCAGACTCGGGGTTTGCTATGAGGTGACAGAGCATGAGGTGGGGACGAGCTGGTCCCGCTGTAGCTTGGATGGTGCTGCTGCATCCAACACATGTGGGATGTGTTTCCCTTCTAGAATTCCCCTGCCTGCAACTCCTACGAGATGACTCCGCAGAGCAGGAAGGAATTCAAGGTGCCTGTGACGACCTCAAACGACTATGGGATGGACCTGAACAGCGATGACTCGACAGATGACGAGAGCCAGCCGCGCAAGCCCGTCCCTGCCTGGGCCACTGGTGCGTGTGTGTGGAGGGATGTGTGTGTCCAGGGCCCCCAGCAGGCTGTGGGACCTGCTGTGGGGTTTTGCCCAGTTCCTTCTGCCTGGAGGCATGTAAAGTACTCCAGCACGGAATGAGTAATTCTGTGTCCGAGACTGGACCGGAGCTTGGAGCAACCTGGTCTAGGGGAAGGTGTCCCTGCCCGTGGCAGGGGGTTGGAACTGGATGAGTTCTAAAATCCCTTCCAGCTCAAACCATTTCATGATTCTACGTGGAATGTGGAATCAAGGGCTCCTCCACCACTTGGGGATCTTGTCACGATGTAATGGGGGACAAATAGACTCCTAAGCTGCCTCGGAGTGATGAGAGATGAGCAGAGCGGGGACACGCCGCTTACAACAGCCTACACAGCAATCCCAGTTAACAAAATTAACGCAACCCTCTTCTGTTCCCGCAGGAAATCAGCTCAGCCAGGCCGTGATCCGGCAGTACTACAACCCCCCTGACGTGGACGCGCTGTTTGGGGCCATCCCCAGCCCCAAGCTGGAGCACATCTTCTACAAGAGCAAACCGCGCTACTTCAAGCGCACCAGCTCGGCCGTGTGGCACTCCCCGCCCACCGTGGCGGCCAAGCCAGCCCTGGGGCTGCCCTGCGGCCTCAAGAAGCCCTGAGGTGAGCGCAGGTGTGCAGCCAGGTGTGCCTTCCTGTCTCCAGGTGAGGAAGGAGTAACTCTCCACTTTAAGTATTTAGGTCCTAGCGTTGAATTAATGGCAGCTTCTCCTGGGTTCCTGCGCCTCAGTTTGTGGTGCTCGTTTCTGTCAGGCCAAGGCATGAGGTGCTGCCCCGGGAAGTGCCTCTCTCTTACCTTTAGCTTGGAGCTGGCATAGACTCAGACCTTCAGCGGGTGAGGGGTGTCAGCTGAAGCTGTGGGATCACCCCTCTCTGTCATGCAGGGCACAGTCCGGCCTGCTCCCCTGCTCTTCTCAGGAAGGTGTTCCCAGCTGTGCTCTTCATCTCCTGCAATCCGAAAGGGACTCATCGTTCCGTTTCCCCTCCACGTGTGTGGTTGGGTGTCCATCGGCTCGGCATGGCTGACGTTGGCACAGCTGGGGCGGGAGCACAGTGAGGGTCTCAGTGAGGTTCTGTCAGCTGTGGAGAGACGTGACCAAGGTGTGCCCATGTCCCCGAGGACCCGCAAGTGTGTGAGCCAGCTCTAGGCCTCGATAGGAGAGACTCTGCAAGGGTTCTGGCAGACTTTTTATGTTTCTCATTGAAATTCCATCTGTGAGGCCAGATGGGCTCGAGGGGATGTTTTTTAACCTTAATCCCTCTTGTTCAGCCTTGGCTGTGGCTCAGCGTCAGCTCGTTGTTTCTTGGCCCGTTTAGCACTTCCTGTTCAGTGAGCTGCTGTTAACCGGACTCTGGTCAACCCAATTTCATTGAACCAAAAATTCCAGCTCAGCCTTCCATTCCAGGAGCCCGTGGTGGTTTAGTCATTCCTTCTGCACCCAGCCCAGCCCTGTAAAACCCCTGTAGAGACTGTGCTTTGTGTGAGGGGACATGATCCTGTCTGTGTTTCTGTAGCCAATGCAGTGTTTGGCAGCAGTCGTTCTTCAAAAGATGTGAGTTTTGTAAATACACTGGTGTCTGTATTCTGGGGCTGCTCTGTATGCGCACATCTGTGTCTGTGGAGTGTCTGTGCTTCTGGGGTTGCTCTGTAGATCCAGGCCTGGCTATATTGCTGTCTGTACCCATGGAGGGCCTGTGTTTCCATGGCTGTCCTGTGCTTCCTGGTCTGCATCCGCAGGACTGTGATTTCTTGTACAAAAACTTCTGAGCTGGCCAAACGCTGTTGGATAAAGTGAATTTAATCATCTCTGGGCTCTTTGTTACAGAAATTGAGGGTTTGGAGTCTGTCCCTTTTGTGCCGTTTCCTTGAGGCAACAATGTCCTGTCTGGGGAGAACTTCTGATCTCCAATGGAAAATCTGTCCCTGGGGGTTCCCCAGCACTTTGTAGCATCCAATGGAGGCATTTGGTGCCTGATGTTTAAGGTTTGGGGCGCTGGTGGCTCAGTGCCCAGCCTCTGTCCCTGTGCTGTCAGGCTGCAGGTGGGACCCCCCCGTGTGCAGGCACAGAGAGGGACACAACACTCAATTCAACTCACACATAATTTATTAGTGACAGAGGGGCTGTCTCCAGGCCTGAGGGGATGTCACCCAGGTGGGGGGATGACACCATGTCACTGGGCTGGGGAGGCACTGGGGAAAGGGGCTTTGAACAACACGGTGTAACCCGGCGTGGGGACAAGGCGTCCTCACGTTGGGAAGGACACACGAAGCGTCCTCGTGCGCGTGCGGGGACTCACAGCTCCAGGCGTGTCCCCAGAGGTGTGACAGGCCCCACGTGTGGCGCGTCCCCGTCCCTCATCCTACCCGCGCTCGCAGATGAGCTCGACGACGCTGTGCTCCATGGGGACGGGGTCAAGGCAGCGGTGGGCGGCGCTGGCGGCCACCTCGTCCAGCAGCCCCTGCACCACGCGCTCGTCGGAGGCAAAGCGCCACAGGTAGAGCTGCAGGTAATGCCCGTCCACCTGCACCTGCTGCAGCCCGAAGCGCCCCAGTGTGCGCAGCCGCACGCACTCCAGCAGCGTCTTCAGGCTGATCTTGATGATTCCCGTCAGCACTGACACCTGTGCGAGGGGACAGCGGGGACACGCGTCCACACGGGATGTGGGAGCCCTCGTCCTGGCTGCCACTCCCCAGGAACTTTGGAGCATGCGGACATGTGGCACGTGGACACCCTTGGCCTGGTCGCTACACAGTTCCCCCTCCTCCCACCAGCGTCCTGATAGCTAGGACAGGGGACACTGGGGACATCCTTGTCCTGGTCATCAGCTCCCAGGGACCCCCTGAGCCCTGACACCACGGCCATGTGCCAGTGGGAAAGGCGGGCAGTTTGGCGCCTCTAGGGATGTTTAGGGACATGGTGTTGACCATGACCTCACCTTGTTGAACTCAACGGGGCTGAAGATGTCAATGCGCTCAGAGAAAAGCTTCTGGATGTTGCTGAGCAGATGGGTGTCCATGGGGGCACTGAGGACATGGACACAGGGATAGTCAGGGACTTGACAGAGACAGGAATGTGGGGACAGGGACCGTTCAGGGCCATGGAGAAGGCCAGAGGATGCAGGGATGGTTCCAGGACATGGAGGGACAAGACAACTGAGGGACACAAGGGCCATAGGGATCGCCAGGGGATTCTGGGACAGTTGGGACAAACAGGGATCATCATTAGGACAGTCTGGGGATATGGGGACAGCCAAGGGCTGTCAAGATAGTGGGAGGGTATTGGAACAGTCTGGGAACATGAAGAGGGTGACAGGGAAGATGCAGTGGATACTCGAGGAGTGCCAGGGAGCCCAGGGGTACCAGAGCTGACCTGGGGGTGTAGCTGGGGGCATAGCGGCCGGGTGCCCGCGAGCTGCTGTAGACGGAGAAGGCGCGTCGGCTGGAATCGCTGCTCTGCGCTCGCCTCACCCCCTCCTCAAAGAGCTGCCCCACCTGTGGGTGGCACCACACCCTCAGCACCCAAAGCCCCTTCTGGGACCTCCCAAACCGCCCAGCATCAAAGTCTTTGTGACCCTCCCACACCCTTCCAGGATCCCCAAAGGGCCACACAGGGATCTTGGGCAGAGCACCTGGACCCCTCCAGGGGTGTCCCGCCCCCTTAGCCCCGGTGTCAGCCCGACCTGGACGTCGATGGCAGTGATGTCCTCCACCACGCGCTTCATGACGGCGCGCACGTTGCGGGGCTCGACGGTGCCCAGCCAGTCGCGCGTCTCGACGCTCTTGCGCAGCATCTGCGCCACGGCCGCGCCCTGCACCTGCACATAGTGGTCCAGCAGCCGCTGCGCCGCCGCCCGCGCCTCCGCACACAGCGCCGGCCCCGGCGTCACCGCCGGCCCCGAGTCCTGGGGGACACACACAGCTGGGATCAGCCCCCCACCGCCCCTGCAGCGCTGGGAATAGGAGGGGCATGGGGACGTGTGGAGATGGCTCCCCTCCCCGTGACTCTGTGTCGCATGTCCTGGCGGCACAGGGACATTGGGGACACTGCCTGAAGCAGCATCACTGCTCCTCTCACGTGTCTTTGGGGCTTCAGGGGCTCCTGAGGCCATGCAGAACCCCCCGAAGATCCCTTGGGGACTTTCAGGATCCCCTGAGGGCCATTTAGAGGCTCACCTGGGGTGGGAACTGCTCATCAGTCAGGGTGAGGATGTAGCCGATGGTGGAGTTCTCATAGTCCAGGCAGAGACGGGCGAGAAGCAGCAGCAGGGCCGGGGGGGCAGCGGGAGCTCCCCGCTCAGCCGGGCCATCAGCGAAGCCTCGGGCGGTGCGGCACAGCCAGCGCACGAAGGCCACCACCAGTCCCTCACGCACTGCCGTCACACAGAACTCCGCCTGTGCCACAAATGGGAGGGCATGTCACACCCCCAAACCCCCCGAACCACCCTGTGCCACCCACACATTGTTCCAGTGACCCCTAAAATGCCCCCAGCCCCCTCAGCCTGTCCGGTGCCCCACCTTGAAGTAGGGCAGGCTGGCGAAGGCGACGTCCCTGGCGGTGAAGAGCTGCACGTAAGCCAGCACGGCCTTGAGCTGGCCCAGCACCGAGGCGGCCAGCGTGGCCAGCAGGTCGGGCAGGCCGGGGCCCTCCTTGCCGGGGGGCCGGGGGGCAGCCAGCGCCTGGCGCACGTCACCCAGGCAGCCCAGGAAGAAGGTCTGCAGGGCGCGCAGGTAGCGGTCCACGCGCTCGCGGGCGGCCCGGGCCACCAGCGCAGCAGCGGCGTCAGCGCCCGCGGGCAGCAGCTCGAGCAGCGCGCGCAGCCGGCGGTGGAAGCGGTCGAGCGCCCGCACCAGCAGGGATGTGTCGCCCAGGCCGCGCTCCAGCGCCAGCCGCCGCTCCAGCAGCGCGAAGTAGCGGGTGGCCAGCGCGGTGGCGAAGGGCTCCAGGCGCCCCGTGTCCTCGCCGAACAGCGCGCGGTACGAGCCGGCCAGCTGGCACAGCGTGCCCACAAAGGCCGAGCTGCCGCGGTCCACGAAGTCCAGGATGTCGGAGGCGGGCGGTGGCGGCGTGGCGGCCGCACCCGAGGGGTCGGCCGCAGGCAGCTCGGCCTCCAGCGCCGCCAGCTCGGCCTCGAGGCGCGCGCCCGCCTGGCTCAGGAACTCCTCGCTCAGCTCCTCGGCCGGCTCCTCCAGCTGCAGCAGCATCTCCACGCACTCGGTGAGCTCCTTGGGGTCCAGCCTCTCCTCCCTGGTGGTCGGGAGGGCCCGGGGTTAATGGCAGCACGGCAGAAAAGAGGGAATAAGCAATGGAAGTCATCAGCGGGCCCCAGAGTGAACACCCCCAAACCCGTGTGTCCCGGCGCTGCCATCAGCAGGCCCCAGAGTGAACGCACCGGAGGCGTGCGCGGAGGCGCTGGGCCAGCTCGGCCATGATGGCGTGGCTCTCGTCCTCGATGGCACGGAAGGAGGGCAGGTGGCGGTAGTGGCGCAGGACGGCACGGGCACGGGCGTGGCAGCGCAGGGCACGAGCGGGCTCCGTCCCCGCCCAGCACCGCAGCCGCCCCGGCACCTCCACCAGCGCCTGCAGCTTCCGCAGCAGTGCCTGCACCCCTGCAGGGATGCGGGGTCGGGGTGGGGACACAAATGGAGTGGGATGAGACACAAGGGCGGGACCATCTGCCTGATCCGTCCCTCATGGGGGACACCCACCCCCCGGATCTGCCCCACACGATTCATCCCAATGAATCTCCCTGGATCCGCCCCCCCGGACGACCCCGCTCGGTACCGGCCAGCTGGGCGCCGCGGCGGTGCCGGTCCTGCAGCGCGGCGCTGACGCGGGCGCTCGAGGCACTGATGGCCGCCATGTTGGCCGCCAGGTCATCCATCTCCGCCTCCATGTGCCGGAAATCCACCTTCATCTTCCGGATGGTGTCTGGGGAACACGAGTCAAGTGCCAAGTCCCTCGGCTGCCCAGGACCTCCCCGGCCCATGCAGGATTAACACACCATAACCCCCCAGAGAAGACTGTCACTGGTCTCCAGAGTGAACCACCACATTCCCTAGGGCAGCTTCCCAGTGCTGCCAGAGTGAACATCTCCAAATCCCCATTTCCCATCGCTGCCATCAGTAGGTTTCAGAGTGAACCGCCCCCCAAATCCCCGTTTCCCACCGCTGCCATCAGCAGGCTCCAGAGGGAGCAGCTCACCAGTGGCGGAGATGAACTTGTTGTAGTTCTCGTAGAGCAGGGTCTGCATGTCACTGTCCAGGGCACGGATCTCCTGGCCCAGTGCAGCCTCGCGAGCCAGGAGCTGCCCCAGGGGACACTCGCTGCGCACCTGGGGAGACAAAGGATGCACATCTCTCCCTGCTTACCTCCTGTGCTCCCTGAGATCATCAACTGCTCTCCACAGTCAGTCTGGAACCCTCAGCTGCCCTGCAGGACCCCTGAACTGTCCCCCCTGGATTCCTTCCTGGATATGGATATGTTTCCCTGCAGCCTCGCCCTGCCCTCCAGGGATGCCCCCCGCGCAGTGCTAGCTGCCCCCGATCCAGCTGCTCCAGAGCACCTCAGTACCGTTCCCACAGGGAATCAGCGTCCATAGGGAAGCACATCCATCAGGTCCCCGAAGAGGCCCTTTCTGGGATCCCCTCGGAACACCAGGGGCCCGAAGAGTCTGGGGACCCTGCGGTCCTCCTCCGCCACGGTCGGGGCCACCCAGCGAGATCCCTGGTGACGAGGCCCCGCGGGGACTTGCCGGGGCTCATCGGCGTCCCAGAGCCCTCGTCAAGGTGGGGGTGCCCGCGGGAGGGGTCTCCTTGGTCACCTTGGTCATGAACGCCTCCGGGTCGAAGTGGGGCCCGTTGATGTCGGTGGGGTCCGGGGGCGCCTCGGCCGCCTCGGCAGTGGACGGGCCGTAGTAGCGCTGGAGCGGCCCGTGGGGACGCCGCCACCCGCCGCCCCCGGTGCTCCCGCCGGTGGCCTCGGGGCTGCCTGCGGGCCCGCCCCCAGCCCCGCTCCCCGCTGTCACCGCCGCCATCGCGCCGCCGCTTCCGTCCCGGCAGCCGCTTCCGGCCTCTCCCTTACGTCACATCCGACGCGACTTCCGGTTGCCATGGCGACAGGGAAAGCGGCGCCGGATACGGCGGGGCGCAGTTGCCGGGGCCTGGGGCGGCCGCCATCGGGACGGAGCCGCCGCGGCCCGTGTCCTGCTGCGCCCCGGGGACGAGGACTCCCGTGAGGACGCAGACATGGGTGGAGACACCGACCCTCGAGGGGTGAGCGGCCGGTGGCACCCCCGACCCTGGCCCCGTGTCACTCACTGTCCCTCCTCACCACTGTCCACCTGTCCCCAGGCCTCCACCGTGTCCGTGTGAGTCCCCAGTGCATCCCCATGCTCATCTCCCCATGACCCCGGGTTGGGGCCGAGGGTCCCGCCCCAGTCCTGGGGTGGCTCTGGGTGATGCTGGAATTGGGCTGTGAGGCCACAGGTACAACCAAGTGATCCACCTCACACAAGGAACAAACATTCGGACTAAAAGGTCTAAAATCAGCTTTATTTACAGCAGGAAAGGCAAAATAAACCCTGCCAGGGTGAGGGCCAGGCTGCTCCAGGAGCCTCTCGTCAGGAGTCACCCGCTCCAGGAATCACAGGCCATTGATTCTTCCCAAAGGAAAAAAACCCAGAGCTGCCACCAGGAAAGCAGGAAGAGCCAGAGGAAGTTCCTGGTGCCTCCTTTCTCCTTGCCTTCCCTGCACCTTTTTTTTCCCACACGTGGAAAAGAGCACACCTAATCCAGCCAGGGTGTGTTTTGTGAGCAGTTTGGTACATGGGACAACATTCCCTTCATAGCTGTGGCCCCGAGTTAGCTCAAGGGCAAAGGAATTCCCAGTGGGAACAGGGAGAAGGCAAAAGAACACCCAGCCATCCATGAAGAGGGTTTGCTGGAGAGTCTAAATCAGATGAGGAGGAAAGGCTGAGCCCTGGCTGTTACAGGAAGAGAGAAGCAAATAACCAAAGACACCCCTCAAGGCAAGGCAAGGGGCTCCTTTTGTACCTTCTAAATCCATAAACAAATCAGCAAATCCCTCCTCAATTCCCCTCCACTGCCGACAGCACTGTGGGGGGAATTCCAGCTCACCTCAACCTCTGCTTTATTGGCACAGCATCTCCCCAAAGTGCTCTAAAACCAGGGGAGCCTGACTTAGTAAATTAAGGTTCTGGAAGGTTCCACACAAGTGCAAATCCATGTGGTTATGGACCCCTTCCCATGGTGTCCAGCCCAGTCTGCCCATAAGGATGATAAAGACAACCAAGCCAGGGTTTAATGAAAGTCCTGCTCCGCTGCATCTCTTCCCTGCCGCAATCTGAGAGCGTCCAGGCCCAGATCCATCGCTAATTCCACCCGAAAGCAGCACGGGTTTCCTTTCAGCCCAGGGATATGGTCTGCGAGTCGCAGGGAAATGGAGAGCGGCTGCATGGAATGTAAGTCACACATCGGTACTTCCAAATCCTGTAAATCAGCGTCCTAAAGCCTACAGCTCACAAAGCTCAGCTGGGTTATGGAATATCCACAAGTCCCCGGATTCGCTGGTTCCTGATTTTCAGCGAGGGAGGTGACGTGGAAGCGGCCCTCAGAATCAGCTCACAGGATGTGGACAAGGCAGGAGGTCACGGCCTGAGCCACGACCCCAAAATCACGTTAGCCATGAAGGTCCCTTTGGAGCCAAACTTGTTTTGGATGAGCTGTCTGGGCCCCAGCTGGAGCA
Source organism: Hirundo rustica (assembly GCF_015227805.2). Classification (NCBI taxonomy): domain Eukaryota; kingdom Metazoa; phylum Chordata; class Aves; order Passeriformes; family Hirundinidae; genus Hirundo; species Hirundo rustica. Next base: position 58,439,581 of record NC_053455.1, on the reverse strand, counting down.
AGGATGAGGAGGGAGGAGGAAAACTCACTGGGAAGGTGGAAGTGTGGCTGGAGGCTCCTCTGGAAAACAGGTGGGCAGGTCTGCGGATGGTGGGGTCTGGCCTGTGACACCTGCCCCGCTCAGGGCCCTGTGACACCTCCCAGCCCGGGCTCAGGTCCCTGCCCGGGACACCAGGTAGTAGAGGATGAAGAAGATGAGGATGAGCGCCACGGACACGGCGAGGAGAAGCCGGCGGTTGTCCCGGCCGGAGCGCGCCATGCCGGAGAAGCGCTTCACGCTGCCCGTCAGCAGCCCTGTCACGCTCAGGAAATCTGAGTCCTGGAGGGAAAAGACACGTTGGAGGTGTTGCAGAACCATGGAATATCCCAAATTGGAGGGACTCACAAGGACAGGCCCTGTACAGGACACCCCAACAATGCCGGTGCTGTTTTAGGGCCGCTCCCTTAAGGGCTTTTGCCATCCCACTGCTCATCCCAACTCCCTGATTTGCACCAAAAGCCCTGTGTCCCATTTCCCAGGTCCTCACCATGCCATCCAGGTAGCGGTTCTGTTCCTCAGCATCCTTGTCAATATCCAGAGCCAGCTGCAGGGCAAGACAGAAAATGGGCATTAATGAACTTTCAATGGCCAGAGAACCTCTAAAATGTGAAATTCAAATTATTAAAACAAGCCGCTGCTTTCCCAGCTCCAACAGACACACGGGGGCTTGTGTGGTGCAGGAACAAGGAAAATGACTCGCATTTCCCTGTCAGGCAGGTGAACTTTTCCAGCTCTGAAAATAAAGCCTGACTGTCTGAATCTGCCAGGTAGAGAGAGGGGAGTTTAAACCCGGGGACACAATGGCAGGAATTCAGCCTGCCCTTTCGCACAGTGAGTCATTGACTTATTTTGTGGTTTGTACTAAATTTTTAATAATAATTTAGATCTCAAAGCTCTAAATCAAAGTGTTTGATGTTAATAGGAGCAAACCAGCTTTAAGAACAGTTACACAGAGACACAGGTGTTTTCCAAAATGAATCTACCTGCCTTTTTTCCATTAATTTTTCGCCGAGGAGATGAGCTTAGCAACGCCCCTGTGTTCAGGCTGGACAGGGCTTGGAACAGCCTGGTTTAATGGAGGGTGTCCCTGCCCATGGGAAGGGGTGGGACTGAATGAGCCTTAAGGTCCTTTCCAACCCAAACCTTTCCATGCTTCTGTGATCCCCTGCAGGACTCCCAGGTAATCAGAGCCTGTCCTTCACCTCAACACCCGACGTGACCTCGGCACTCACCGATTTCAGCCTGGTGACCTTGCTGGCCAGGCTGTCGGCCATCCGCTTGTTCTCCACATCCAGCAGGTCCTCCATGGCGCTCGGACTCTGCCCTGGGGAGAAGAATGAGGAGCACACATCGTCACAGCCCCTCCTTGCATGGTTTGCGCCGTGGAACCCTCCGAAAAGGTGACCAAAACACCGCAGACTTCCCCCAAAGAACCCAGACTTGCACCCTGAATTGCCACCATGGCCCAGCAGCAGCTGCGGGGGTTCCATGGCCAGGGACATCCAGGGGTGAGATTTGGGTGAAATCTGACAAATCCGGCGCCTTTTCCCCTTGGTCGTGTTGGGGTCTCTCGGCATTGCCCCCCATTGTGGGGCAGTTGGGGGTCCGGGGGGGGAATTAGGATTTCCGGGGCAGTTAGAGAATATGGGGACAATTAGCGGCTCGAAGGGGTACTTAGGGCTTATGGGGAGCGCTCAGGGGCTCAAGGGGACAATTAAGGGTTGGGGGGGCAATTAGGGGTTCGGGAGGGGCAGACGAGGAACCCAAAAGGGGACCAGGTAAGCAATTAGTGCTTACGGGGGGGGCGATTCCGGGGAGAGATCGGAGTACTGCAAGAAGCCCCGTGGGGTTTAGTGGGATCGGGAGCTCCTGGTCCCTCTGACCCGCTCCAGCCCCTCCTGCCCCCCAAACCTGTCCCTGTGGCTGTCCCTTGTCCCCTCACCTCGGCCCCGCTCCGCCATGGCTGCCCCGGCTCGTCCCGCCCCGCCGGGCGGAGCCGCCACGAAATGTCCGCCCGCTCTTCCTCCTTCTCCTCCTCATCCTTCCCCCCGGCACCGGGACCCTCGGGCCGCTCGCCCGGGCCGGGGAGGAAGGGCTGGAACTGCCCCCCGAGGGATCCCGGGCCGCAGGTAGGGCCAGCGCCCTGTCCGGGCACAGGGATGGGACGGGGGGGGCTCGGGGAGAAAACTGGGGCTTGGGGACACAAAAGGGGAGGGGAGAGGGACTGCGGACAAATACAGGGCTTTGGGGACAAGAGTAAGTGTCTAGGGACAAAAAGAGGCTTTAGGGGAAAAATTAGGAGTTGGGGGGGGAATAGAGGTTTTTTGGGAAAAAATAGGAGCTTGGGAGAAAAATAGAGGGTTGGGGGGGAAAGTAGGGGTTTAAGGAGATAAATGGTGTTTTGGGGACAAAAAAGGGGGGTTGGAATTTACCCAAACGGTGGGGGAGGGAGGTGGCAGTGTGAGGAGCCAGGAGGAGCATGGAAAAGGGGGATATGCACAATGGTCCATTGGTCCGTGTCATCCCCCCAAAAGCAGAGGTGGATCCCCTCCATCCCAGCCCCTGCGCATGGGGATGCTGTGTCCCTGCCCCGGGCCAGCCCAGCCTCCTGTCTCCACAGCTTTCCGCCTTCCAAAATGCAGGATCTGCCTCTTTTGATTCCCCCCCACACCCCAAAATTCCCTCTGGGGGGCTGCGTGGGCAGGAGGGCACAACCCGTGTGATTCCCAATCCCCGGGGGCTCTGGTACAGGGGCCCCGCTTTGTTGAGGTTGGTGCGACCAGCTCAGCCTCATCCTCTTGGGAACATGGAAGCCGAACGCATATCCTAACCCAAATCTGCTGGATTTCCCGAACGCATATCCTAACCCAAATCTGCTGGATTTCCCCCGCACTGGGAGTGACGTCCCAACACCGCGGGCTCAAGTGGCTCCGTGAGCCGCTAAACCGGTGCCGTGTCCAAAATAATCCCGCGGCGCTGCGCATCTGCTCGCCGGCAGTGCCGGCAGGGACATCCTCTCCCGGGGGGCTGCCGGCTCCGGGCGCGCCTTTCGGCCGCGCCTGCGGGGATCGGCCATGATCCAACCCGCCGCCAAACCCTCCTCGTCTGCTTCCCACCACCTGCGAAGGTAGCTCCGCCTGGAGCCCGAGGATGCTCTCCCGCCCGGCTGCCTCGCCGCTCCATCGCTTGTCACTCCACGGGAATGTTTCTGGCTTTATTTGTTATTTTCCCCCTGTGCGGCAGCAGAAATCAGGGCAGGCGGGGAGGAGGAGGAGGAGGAGGAGGAGGCAGGGAGCTATTTCAGGGAGCTGCGGTTATCTGCTCCACGTTAATCCCCAGCTGGTGGGGGGAAGGTTTTCCCTGAGTGCTTTCCTGGGAGGGCATATATTAAACATTGAAAAGCAAAGTGAGGAAGAAGAGGATTAGCAGGCAAGAGAGGGGAAGCAGGCTGCTGGCTTTGCTCGGGTTATCCATCTGCTCCACTTTTATGGATGCAGCAGTGTGAGGAATATCACTCGGGATTTTTTTTGTGTTGCGTTTTTTCACCTCCTTGCTCTCTTCACTCCTTTCTCTCTTCTCTCTCAGAGATCTGTGTGCTGAGCTGCTTTTCCGTCACTCTGGAAATCCCCTCGCTTCCCTTCCTCCGGGTTGTGCCATAGCTGAGCTGTTGGGATAATGGAGCTCCAGGCTGTGGTATCCACGCTGGAAAGCGGCGAGCAGGACACGGTTCTCAAGGTGCTCCAGGTCTACAACCAAGAGGTGAGTGAGCATCGCCCCCTCCCTCAGCTCAGGGACTCCTAAAAAAATGATTATCCAGATCCCAAGTAAAACCTGGCCGGGAAGTGAGAAGTCAGTGTGAGGACTGAGTCCTACAGGAGGAGCTTTTATGTTAAGGCAGTTTTGGAGGTGCTGGGAGAGTCCAGGGAAGAGCTGCAGGTGAAATGATGTTGGGATTTGCAAGTCAAAGATGATCAGAGGCGACTGCCGGGATCTCACATGGGCAGGGCTCTGAAAGCAGTAAGTAATGAATACAGAATATCAAACCCCAGTGATCTGGAAGCAGAGATGGGAGTGTTTCTAGCCTTAGAGTAGGAAAAGATTATCCGTGGTGGTAAATCTCTGCCTGGAGAAAGGAGACTGAAGGGAGACCTCAGCCGTTTACAGCTTCCTCCTGGAGGGCAGCAGAGGGGCAGCTCCAATCTCTGCTCTCCGTGACCAGCGACAGGACCCAAGGGAACAGCTGGAGAGGTTTGGGTTGGATATTAGGAAAAGGTTCTTCCCCCAGAGGGTGGTCGGGCACTGAACAGACTCCCCAGGGAGTGGGCACAGCCCCAAGGCTGACAGAGCTCCAGGAGCATTTGGACAACGCTCTCAGGGATAGGGTGGGATTGTCTGCACAGGGCCAGGAGCTGGGCTGAATGGATCCTGTGGGTTCCTTCCAGCTCAGGATATTCCATGGCTCTGTGAAATCCTGTTTGAAACAGACTCTGGTTGTCAGGGAAATTTCCTTCGGAGGTTTCCCCTGGGAGGGGCTGGCTCTGTGGATCACTGTGACTCACTCTGCACCAGGCTGGAGTAGGTGGAAGCCAGCAGGGAAAACCTGAGGAGTATTTTGGAAGAGTGTGTGAGAGAGAGAGAGAGTGGAACTATTCCTAACAGTTGGATTTGGAACGGGGAAATAGTGGCCAAGAAGAAACAGGTGTCTATTAAGGACAGCACTGAGCATTAACAGCACCAGCAGCAGGCGCAGTGCCGGCATCCTCGGGGTGCAAACAGTGTCTGTGTGCCCCCAAACCATGATGTTTCCTGTTGGATTCCCCCATCTGGGTCCTTCCTGGGGTATCAAGCCCAGGGAACTGGAACCACAGGGTTTGCTGGCCTGCCTGGAGGAAATGGAGCAGTCAAAGAGGATTATGAAACTGCAGATAAACCTGGCATGGCCTGGCATTGCTTCTGCTGCAAGACTGTTGGTTCTGTGTCCTTTTCCTGCGGATTTGTTGTAATTCACTGTTGTGCACACAGTTTTTGCTTGCTGGGAATAAACTACAGCTAAAGCAAAACCCCAAGTGTGGCCAAAATATCCCCAGATTGGGATTACAACCTGAAGAGAGAGTGTGCTGAGGGAAGAACAAGCAGCCTGCCTGTGGAACATGGCGGTGCCAGAACTGAGCCATCAGCTCCTGGTAACGTGGATGGATCAGTTCATGGAGCTCACACACAGCCTGGCTGGAGTACACCTGTCCTGCCCCCACAGCTGGGGCTGCTCCAAGCACTGTGTCCATCGCTGCTTCCAGGCTGGACAGGACCAGTTCCATCCTTGGGCTCTTGGTGACTGCACGCACATAACCCACGTTTTATGGACTTTAAATATTTTCGTTCTCCAAGCTGGGATCAAATGCTCTCTTGGTATGAACGAGGATTGCTTCAATCGCTGGGAAGTGCTGCTCCTCTCCAGGCACCTGTGATCTCCGGTGCTCTCCAGCTCCATGGGAGCAGTTTTGGTCAGGAAGGAGAACTGTCAGTGAAGAATAAACAAAATAGGAAGAGAAACAGTGAATGGAGATCAGGAGTGTTTGTTAACATGGGGACAGGAGGAAGCATGGAGATCAAGTTCCTGGATAACCACAAGGATCCCTTCCTGTGTACTGAGGAGACAGGACTTCTTTTGGTCAGGGAGAGGAATAATAAATACCAAGGGGACATGTGTAGGCACAGCTCAGTGGTATCGCTGAGCAGGGGAATTACCTGCTCTTACGGGATATTGGGATTGTGATGAATACCCTCTGTGCTCCTGCAGAATTTATACTAAATCCATCTGTCAGCTGGCCTGTGGCATTCCACTGGTGCTGTGGATCCAGGAGTGATGCCCATAATGTTGCGGGGGGGACTGTCAGGAGGTGGTGTGTTTGCTGTTGCAGCATGTTTTGGACCCGCTGCTTTCCAGCTGAATGGCTCTGCCCTGGTCCCATGGAATTTTAACCTATTCCTTTGTCTGATTGATTCTGTTTTTCCCGCAGAAATCTCAGTGCTTCATCTTCGAGGATGAGGAGCGGGAAGAGAGGAAGGTAGGCACATGCTGCTTGCTGTCTTCCTCTGGTCAGTGTTTAAATCTGCTGCTCTGGAGTCATGTCCAGCTGGGCTTGGCAAGCTGCTCCCACAGGAGAAGAAATGAGAGTTTTCTGTTAACTTGGTTAGGGAATAGTGTGCTTGGAGTGTCTGGCTCTGTTTTTTCCATTGGTAGTTGGTGGTTTTGGGTAAAGGTCGGCATCCATCTGACACTAGCAATGGTTCCACGATCCATATAGTCCCAGCCACTGATGTGATCTCTGGTGCCTCTGGACAGGGATCACAGCAGTGCTGGCTCCAGGGGAGGGTGAGGGGCTCTGCTGAAAGCCAGCAGCGGGATTTGCCAGGAAATCCTTTGAGCTGGTGTAATCTGGCACTTGGAGAGACAGAATACTCTGCCTGCTCATTCCGGCTCCTGCAGCTCTTTGTGCCAGGGCGGGCCTCGGCCTGGCTGTTCTGCCATAAGAATTACTGTTTTCCCTGGATTGTTTTCCAGCTGGCGCAGTTCTGTGGTCAGTTCTCTGGGGGATGGTGCCAATGCCTGTGTTAGCACAGCAAGTGCAGGCCAGGCGACCCGGGTGGAGAGCGGGACTTCCTTTGTCTATGCCAGGGCCAGCTGCTGCCACATGGGGTGTTCCAGGCAGAGCCTGAATGTTGGACTGGAGCTGGTAAAATCCAAGCTCTTGGTCTTGACCCGCTGTTTGAGCTGGGACAGTCACACAGGACGTGGCTTCAGGCACAGCCTCCCGCTTTTGGGGTGTATGCCACGAAACATGAGATGAACATCACCACTAGTTGCTGCTGCTTGGGTGTTCAGATGTGGTTCAGCTTCAGCAACACACCTCAAGATCTCTTTCTCCTGAGCCAGCCCGAGGCTTTAGTTGCTGGGACTGGATCTGGAACTCTGTCTGCCTGTGAGGCAGGAGAAGAGGAACAGCTGTACTTCATCATTTCCCCAGGATGTGAGTGTGGGGCACACCATGAGCCTCACGTTAAGGACCGAAGTTCAGTTTTTCTTCATTCCTTCCCTCAGTAGTTTAATTTCACCAGGGGAGAGTCAGGTTGGATATCAAGAGGAATTTCTTCATGGAAAAGGTGGTCAGGCATTGGAAGGGGCTGCCCAGGGAGGTGGTGTAGTCATCATCCCTCTCTGGAGGTATTCAAGGAACAACTGGACGTGGCGTTCCGTGCTCTGGTCTGGTTGTGAAGGCGCTAATTGGTCACAGGTTGAACTTGATGGTCTTGGAGGTCTTTTCCAATCTGGATGATTATGGTTAATGACTAAAGATTAATGATTAATGATTTCAACCTTAAAGATTCTTTTGATTATTTCAAAGTGTAACCAATGAGGCTGTTAAGCCAGTTACAAATCTTACTCATTTTTTTGGTTCTTTCACTCTTGTAACATCACAGAAAGACCCGTGCTCTGAGCTGTGTTGTGTTTGAGGGTCTGGTGGGCTCCCTCAGCAGTGTGTGGGTTACTGGTGTGATGTGAAGTGTTGCCACACGTGGTTCAGCCTGAGCTGCCTGTGTCTGTGAGGCCTCACCTGTGCTCCCGTGCTGCTCCGTGACTCACCGTTCCCCATGAGCTTTGCAGCTCCCGTGAATTTGTGTTAGTGGGGCTCTGCCAGTCTGTACCCATGGAAGATCTGGGCCAGTAGGTCTCCAGACAGCACTGAAATTAAGGAGATACTGCTTATTTGAATCTCCTGAGGTCTCTTCACCTCTTTTCCCAAGGCGTCAGGTGCTCTCCTCACCTCCCTTGGGTCCTGTGTCCCTCCCCAGTGCAGTGAGCAGGTCGGCCCTGTCAGCCTGAACCATCCTCACCAGGGCAGAGCTACAAGAGTGACCACTTTGTGCTCTCCCTTTGCACCCAATACCCTCTGCAAGACATCTTTTCCTGGTTGTTCTTGCCCAGACTGGTCAGGATCAATGCCAGAGCCAGGCACTCCCTGAGCAGGCCCAGGTGACACTGCTCTTGTCCAGGGCAGAGCATTCCAGGGCCTTTAGGGAACACTGGGAAGTGTCATTATCCAAGGCATTGCTTGTTTCCAACTGCACAGAAAATGGCCCAGCTGCTGATCAAGTTCTTGGAGAGGGAGCTGCAGCCGTCCTGCCAGGTCACCTGCCTGGAGAGCATCCGCATCCTGTCGCGGGACAAGCACTGCCTCGGCCCTTTCACCACCAAGGAAGGCCTGAAGACCCTCTCCAGGCACGCCGGCATCGATTACTCAGAGGAGCTCATCCGGGAGGTCCCCGACTTGGATGTAATCCTGGAATCCCTGAAATGCCTGTGCAACATTGTGTTCAGCAGCGCCATGGCGCAGGAGCTGACGGCAGAGGAGCGGCTGGTGGTAGGGCTGGCCCGGCGCATCAAGCTCTACAACGAGCGGAGTCTTCCTCACGACATCAAGTTCTTCGACCTGCGCCTGCTGTTCCTGCTGACGGCCCTCAGGGTGGACATCCGGCAGCAGCTCGCCCAGGAGCTCCGGGGAATCAGCCTCATGACAGACACCCTGGAGCTGACCCTCGGGGTCAAGTGGTTGGACCCCTACGAAGTTGCCACCGAGGAGGGACTTCTCCCACCTTTGCCTCGTCAGGAGACGGAGCGAGCCATGGAGATCCTCAAAGTGCTCTTCAACATCACCTTTGATTCCAGCAAGAGGGAGGTGGACGAGGTGAGCTCCTTGGGCCCGTGGCATTCACAGGCTCTGGCTTGGCAGGTTTTCTCCTCCCTTGCATTTTCTCGTGTCCCAGGCTGATCTTTGTGTGCCCTCAGGGTGGTGAGGGGCTCAGGTGTCCTCAGGGCACTGCCTCTGTCCTGTGCAGTATTATGCCTTGCTTTGCCTGTGCTTTTAGAGCATTCCCAAATGGAGACTTGATAGTCTGCTTTCCCTGGAATTCCCTGCTGGAGCGGGGATAGGCTGCAGGCTCTGGGATGTGCGGGATCCCCTTTGCTGATCGAGGTGTTCCTTTCTCCATGTTGGGGCCAGGAAGATGCTGCTTTGTACAGGCACTTGGGTGCCCTTCTGCGCCACTGCCTCATGATCTCTGCTGACGGCGAGGACCGCACCGAGGAGTTCCACAGGTCTGTGTTGGGAAGAGCTTCACCTGGAGCTTCACCAGCTCCTCCAGGCACATCCTGCCTGACCTTGGGCGATTGGGAGGGACCCTGCTGACCAGCAGCTCTTGAGTTTAGCTTGGGGATCCCTCATGCTGCTGGAACTCAGAAACAGCCTTCCCTGCCTGGGGATGCCATGCGGGAATGCTGTGGCCTCCTGGCCCCTGGGATCTTGTTCCATGTCCTGTGTCAAGCTGTCCCAACGGTGACATCCACTTCAGTGGGCAGCTGGCCAGAGAAGAAGTGTGCTGCTTTAGAGCATCCATGAGGTGACCTTAATTAAGCCAAGCTGAGAAATTGGCTGTGTCATGTTGCCAAGCATTACTGGTGCAGGGGTTTCAGCTTGGAGCGGGTGACACCAGCCTGCCCCCTAGAATACATAGTCGGGGGGATCCCAAGCTGTGCTGGTGTGGAACATCAGGATTAGGAGTGGCACAGGAAAATCCAGAGACAGACCTTGGGCCACCCAGACTGGTCCTGCTTGGCTCTCTGTCAAGATCTGTGGGTTCTCAGATGTCACTGAACTATCTTTGGACTCTCAGCATATAATTAGCTGCCCAAAGAGCACCTTAAGTCATCTCGTTTTGGTGGTGTGAGGAGCTTGAGATGCTCCAGGAAAACTTGGATCGCAGGGTCCTCACACTCCAAGCTAATGATGGGCCTTCCTTTTTGCAGAGCTGAAGAACTTCTGTGGGCAAAGCTCCACCACTGAGCATTCACTTCTCTTCTCTTTCACACGCGCAGCCACACGGTCAACCTGCTGGGTAACCTGCCCCTGAAGTGTCTGGATGTGCTCCTGACTCCCAAAGTGCGGCCGGGCTCGCTGGAGTACATGGGCGTCAACATGGATGCGGTCAGCATCCTCCTGGACTTCCTGGAGCGGCGCCTGGACAGGGTGAGTGGTGAGGCTGCTTCTTCCCACCTTTCCTTCAGCCTGGAAGAGCCTGGTGGGAGCAGCACGCTGGGTTCGAAGGTAGCACTTTGTAGGAGGGAGAGCTTTTGGCAGAGCTGTGGTCGGTGGGACTAAACCGACATCCCTGAACTGGGAAGGTTCAGCCTTTGAGGGCTGCAGGCAGTGAGGTCAGTGGAACAGTGGATGATTAGCTGATAATTAGCTGTGTGATTGGCAAATCAGCCCCTTTTCACTCGGCAGTGATCCAGCGGGCAGTTCTGGAAACCTGAGTTCGTGTTATTTTCAAGCTGACTACAGTTTTCAGCCTCTGGAGTTGTTCCAAAGGGCCTTCAAATTTTACCACTGCACTTCTCTGTCCTGGATGCCCTGCCCAAATATTTCTGGCGCTGCCTGTGCACAGCTAGTGGTGTGGGGAGGAAGGAGGCACCGAACGCCTGTGGCAGAGGTTGGGAAGCTCCGTGTCCATCCATCTCCCGGATGGTCTGTGCTCGTGCTCTCCAGACAAGCTGAGCTCAGCATGATTGACGTGCTGCTCCTTCTGGGGATGTTTCTGCAGGGCCACAAGCTGAAGGAGAGCTTGACCCCTGTGCTGAACCTGCTGACGGAGAGCGCCCGAGTCCACCGGCAGACCAGGAAGTTCCTGAAGGCCAGGGTATGCTGCGCTCAGCCCCACGGTCAGGGGTGCTGCTCTGAGGGGAGGGGAGCAGAGCAGAGCCCTCCAGACGCCTCTGCTGTGGGTGGCCGAGGCCTTTGGTACCCGCAGTGACGTGTCACCCTCGCTGCGGCCCTGCAGGTGCTGCCACCGCTGCGGGACGTGCGGAACCGGCCGGAGGTGGGGAATTCCCTGCGGAACAAGCTGGTGAGGCTCATGACGCACATCGACACCGACGTCAAGCACTGCGCCGCCGAGTTCCTCTTCGTGCTCTGCAAGGAGAGCGGTGAGTCCTGGGGGGATTCCTCAGGGAGGCTCTGAGATTGGAACCCTCTGCAGGGCTCTGCCTTCCCTTGGGATAGCCCCACTGAGTGGAGAGAAGGGGAGAGCTCCAGGAGCTCCGTGAGAAGGAGGCGGTGTCTCAGGCCAGCAGAGAGGGACAAGCTGTGCTGGAGGACATCCCAGCACCCTGCACACGGCCTGGCCCACGTTCAACTCCCACGCATGGGCCTTGCTGCCTGTCAGCATCTCCATATCTCCATGGCCTGGAGATGTGGCACAACCGTGCTGCTGGGGCTGGTGGGAACACGGGGCTGGAGGCAGGAGGGGAGCACAGGGTGGTCTCTGTCCCTTCTCTGGCAGTGTCCCGGTTTGTGAAGTACACGGGCTACGGGAACGCCGCGGGGCTGCTGGCGGCACGGGGCCTCATGGCTGGAGGCCGGGAAGAGGGGGAATACTCGGAGGATGAAGACACGGACACGGAGGAATACAAAGAGGCAAAGCCCAAGTAAAGAGATCTGCTCCCCATCTAGAGCTCCCCTTCTCCTGCACCTTCCTCCTACTCCTGCTTTATCCCTCTTCATCGCTCTTCATGCACCTCCTGCCATCTCGCTGTTCTGCTCCTCCACGTGCAGCAGGGGTGGAAGTGCCCGTTTCTCCTATCCCACTCCAGAGCTCAGTGTTGCTACATGCAGCTGGGTTTTGGTTCCTCTTTTTCCCTTTCTATCTCCTTTCGTCTGCAATCTTGAGGGTGGGAGGTCCGCCCACGCGTCCCCCGCACACCTATTTGTTCTCCCTGCAGGTTGGGTTTGTTGGGATTTTCTCCATTAGCTTTTGTCTCCTGCTTTGAGGAGGGGGAGGAAATGTCACCTGCCCTCATGTAGCTCATTTCCAGTGGCGCTGTGGCTTTGGCAGGAGGGGATGTTAGAGAAGAGGGAGGTGTTTGTAAGTATGTAGGTCAGAAGCCCTAGTAGCACTGTGATGACACTTGGGGTTCAGGGCTTCACGAGCAGCAGTGCAGCTAGTCCTGCTATGCCATTCCTCTGCTCCATGAGGCTCAGGAGGATTCCAAACTGCCCTTTGTCACCTGCTGTCCCCTCCTGAGCCCTGGCCTCACTGCTGTCTGTGCAGCATCAACCCTGTGACGGGACGCGTGGAGGAGAAGCTGCCCAACCCCATGGAAGGGATGACAGAGGAGCAGAAGGAGCATGAAGCCATGAAGTTGGTCAACATGTTTGACAAGTTGTCCAGGTACTGGGATATGGTGTGCGTACATCGGGGGGTACATCTGTCACAAGCCTTCCTTTGGCTGCGTTCCCAAGGCCTGAAGGGATCTAGGAGAGGGAGTGGCAGGGAATATGTGGGGAAACTCTTCTCTCAACATGGCCCCGTGATGTGCAAGGGAAGCACTGCCAGCTCCTCCAGCTTTGGCATGATGGGACGCTGTGGAATTCCTTGCCATGCCTGCGCTGTTCCCAAGCACCTGCCGCTCACCAGCTTTGTCCAGGTGCTTGGGTAGGACAGCAGCCTCTGTCCTGGTAATGCTGCTCAGGGAGAAGCAGCATTTTGGGGACAGAGCGGGGGGACAGATGGCAGCCAGTGCCACCCGCCACTTTCCCCGTTGGAGTGCTTTCTCCAGTTATGTCTGACCCAGAGGAGCCCAATTGAGTTGAGGCTTTCAAGAGTGGGAGGGAAGTAACTCTGTCGTGTGTTGAAGGGAGAGGAACATGGACACCAGTGCTCGTTTTCCTCTGGGAATCCTGAAACGCACAGAACAGGACTCTAGAAAGGAGCCTGTTCCAGGGAATAGGATTGTGCTTCCAAGCCATTGCTTTGCCATGCTGGAAGTCTTAGGGCTGGGACTATCCACACTCTTCAGAAGTGATCTGTAGTGGTGCCGGGGGTGTTCCAGGTCGTTTCCACAAGCCCCACATTCCTGCTGTATTCCTGGTTTGTTCCCATGCTCTGCCTTACCTTCCCCCTCTCCTCCTGGCTGCAGGGAGAAGGTGATCCAGCCCATGGGCATCACTCCGAGCGGCAACCTGGCGCCCATGGAGAACGCCATCCACAACATCGCCGATGAGCGCTCATCCTCCGACTCGGACCTGGGGCTGGACTGACCCGGCTCCCGCCCCAGCCACGGAGAGCCGGGCTCCAGCCGCTCTCCCTCGGAACTGGTTCTGCACCCAGGGGCGGGCACTGCGCCAGGATTCTCCCTGTGGGATCCGGATCCAGGCTGGACCCCTCAGAGCCCACCACGTGGAACACCCGCCTCCTTCCCAGCTCCATAGCCACCTCTCCTTCCAGAGGTCTCCGTGACCTGGCTCCGCCTCGGTCTCTCCTGTCAGCAGCCTTGAGGATTTCACACTCCAAATTGCTTCCGGGACTCTCCAGTAGGATTTTTGGTTTTCAAATATGCGCTGTTTGGGTAGAAGGGTCAGGGGGAGGCTGTTTCTGCCATTCCATCAGGGATCGGTGACCCACGGAGCCTCCTGTGTGCGTGTGGCCATGTGTGTGCCCGGCCCCACTGTGGGGGCTGCTCCCCAGGAATGCCGTGGGAAGGGGGGCTGCCAGAGAGGGGTGTGGGCCTCCAGTGGGAGTGGGATCCGCAGGGCGTGGTGCAGGTGGCTGTATCCGTGTCCGTGCACACCCGGAATGTGTGGGTTAGTGGAGCAGAGCTGGTGAGGCCCTGGAAGCCTCCAGCATTCCATTGGCTGCAGGAGAGAGCGTGCGGGCGGCTGCCGGGAATGCTCCGATGTCCTTTCCCTGGCACTGGGCACTGCCCCTGTCACCACCCAGCTGGGTTTGGGCGTTTGCCTCTCCCCACCTCCTGCTTTCCAGATGAAAGGCTGATACCTGTGCTCTGTCCTTGTCTCCTCCTTGCTGTCCTCAGGTCACGGTGTCCCCCAGGGGCTGTTCTCGGGCCTGGTGTAGATTTGTCTTTATTTTTATTCCTGTTTTCTTTGGAAAGGAAATCTTCCCATTTGTCTAATGTATCCGAGTTCCCAAACCTCCCGTCACGAGTAGGAATGCACAAGTGACGTTAGAATAAATCCAACCTGACATGTGGGAGTGTGGCCGTGATTCCTCCAAGCAAGGAAATCCCTGTGGCAGAGGATCCCGGGTGTTCCTGCCCACGTGTCCTTAGGAGCTGGGGCTGTTCCTGAACATGGTCTAGGAGGTGAAGAGCTGGAGGGGTGCTTTGCTTTGTTTGCCAGTTTCCGCTGCTGAGGCCCCTCGAGTGCTGTGTCCAGCTCTGGGCCTCTCATGGCAAGGAGGATATTGAGGGGCTGAAGTATGTCCAAGGAAGAGAACGGAGCTGGGGAAGGGTCTGGAGCACAAGGAGCTGCAGGGGCTCAGCCTGGAGAAAAGGAGGCTCAGGAGGGACCTGGCTCTGCACACCTTCCTGACAGGAGGGTGCAGCTCCCAGGGAACAAGAGACAGGACAAGAGGAAACGGCTTCAAGCTCCGCCAGGGGTGGTTCAGGTTGAACATCAGGAAGAAATTCCTCCTGGAAAGGGCTGTGAGGCATTGGAAAGGGCTACACAGGGAGGTGGTGGAGTCCCGATCCCCTGTAGGTGTCCAGGGAAGGCCTGTACGTGGCACTCAGTGCCCTGGGCTGGTGACAAGGTGGGGACCAGTCACAGGTTGGACTCGATGATTCTGGAGGTCTTTTCCAAGCTGGAGGATGCTGCATTTCAGTTTAGTTCCTGACTGACCCCCAAGTGCCATTCCAGGCTGCTGGGCTGGGGACAGCCCTGCTCTGTCGCAGTGTGAGCTTTTAGGCCAATTGCAGATTTCTCGTTTTTTTAAAACTAGCAAAACCTGCCCCGCCCTGCCCCCCAGCCCTTCTGTGTGCAGACACAGACCCCTGATCCCTTCCCAGCTGTTGAAGCTTTCCCAAGCTTTCCGTGCAAAAGGGAAAAGGGGGGGTCTGGTGTTTTTAACACAGTTGTTTCTGATATTGTTTCAATTTTCCAGAGTGCTTAAATCCCTCAGAACAGCTGCCAGGCCTGGCCTGGAATGCCCTGGAGCGGGGGCTGAGCTTGGCGCCGGGCGTTTTGGGAGGAGGTGTTCATAGAACCACGGAACTCTGTTTTGGGGGGGAAGCAGGGGATGCTTAAAAACGAAATCCATTTCCAGTGTGAATGTGCCACAAGGCTCTGCGTTGTGTTGTGGCAGGTGTGGGACAGAGTGGGATGTGGCTGCAGCGCTGCGACACTGCAAACCCCCCAGGATGGCATCTACGGCAGGGAAAGGCACTTGTGTGAGGGGGGAAAAAGGGGGAAAAAGGATACTAAGAACAGGTGAAAGAAGCAGTGGTGGGGACAGAAGGCGTGACTTTACAGAAAACCCCTCGGGTGACATCCAGAAACGAATTATCTCTCTTTATTATTAAATAATTAACACTCCAGTGATTCGGAAATTTCCCCAGCAGCTCGAGCTGGAATGGGAAAGGGGGGCAGCCCCCCCGCCCCTGGCTTGTCCCCCGATTAGCAGAGATTTCATGGAAGACTAAACACAGCCTGCAGCAGCTGAGGATCATGGCCAAGGGAACAGTGGCTGGGGAGGAGCTGTGACAGGAACTGGATGCTCAGCCCAGTGGGAGCTGGAAAACACTCTCCAGTCTGTCCTGGCCTGACCTTCACAGCATTCCGGCTCCTGCTCCGTGGAACCAGTGCCTCTGAGGGGCTCCTGGATGGATGGAGATCCAAACAGCCAACTACAGACACAGAGCTCATTGGATGTGCTGGCACGAGCCCCCCGGCCCTGGGACACTTGCTGGTAACACTCATGGCTGGACGTCCTCAAGTGACGTGCTGAGGGATGACACAGGAACACCTTGCTACTTTTCCTTGGCATCCAGCTGGAAAGAGAGAACCCGGTGCTTGCCAGAGAGCCTCAAGCATTTCAGCCCCAACACCATCCCCACAGGTTTCACAGAATCCTGGAATCCTGCCGTGGTTTGGCTTGGAAGGGACCTTAAAGCTCATCCAGTCCCACCCCCTTGGACGTGGGCAGGGACACTTTCCACTAGTCCAGGTTGCTCCAAGCAAATGGTTTTCCTCCATCACTGTTGCATTATCCCTCAGGGAATCAGAGCAGCTCAAGCAGCAAGCCAAGGGCTGGCTGGTGCCCAAAATGTTGGTAATGAAAGATGAAAAACCTGGCGAAAAGGCTAAGAAATCCTACTCATTCCTGCCACATAATCTGAGGGAAGTAAGAACAACCTGGATGTTACAACGGGAATCTTGAAGCCAGATTTCATGAAGCCACGTTTGGACAATGTATGCCTAGAAAATACAGCTGTGTTTGATGTCAAATGTGGAAAAAACCACCCAGTGGTCTAAAGGAATGTAGTAATTAACATCAGCACTGAGCTGTGAGTAATTAAGAACTTGTTCCCCTGCAATTTCTCACTCCTGAAGATCCCGGAAGGTTACAGATGCGAGAAAGGTGGGGGAAAAATGTCTGTTTAAGGATTCATCACTGCCAAGTGGAGCAGGAGCAGGAACCCCGCTCCCTGTCTGGCCACAGCAGCGCTGGTTGGGTCTCAGCACAACTGGAGCCTCCCTTCCCTCTCTCCTACTGCTTATTGCTCTGGAAGTAGAAGCACAGCCATGAGGGGACTGTAGGGAGTGAGGGTTTCCAGCCCCTCACAGCCGAGGGAAGAGCTGCCTGTGGAACATCCCAGTTCCGTGTTGAGGCTCTGCTGCCTCAGGGTCTGGCACTGCTGGCCAAGGGGATTTCATGTCTGGTTGCTCCCACCCCCTGGAATCTGCACCTCTAGCTACAGCTGCAGCTGCAGGGCTTGTCTGAGAACAAATCACACACCAGGCAATGCAACCAGAAGCTTTCCAGTCCCTGAGAGGGTCACTCCTTTCAGCCCAAATCCTGTCCTTTTCCATGTTCCTAATTCATCTGGGACTGACAGATCCATGTCTTCCCATCTACCATAGCCACATTTAGCCCACAGCACTCTGCCCTGACACTTTGGTTGTGGAACAGCACTCAGGTTTGGGTTGGTTTGGGTGTTTTTTTTCCCTTTTCTGTGCAACGTCACCCCAGCAAGCACAAAGCCACTCCCCTGCGTAACTCCAGCACAGGGAATGTAGGGGCTGACGGGGGGAGCTGGGGGTCTGAGCCTCTTCCCACCTTCTCTTTCTCCTTCTGGATCAGCGTTCGCATCTCATCCTTCCAGCCCAGCAGCTCCACCAGCTTCTCCACGCCGCCGACCACGTCCCCGAGCTGGGCCACGTCGTTGTGGCGCTGCTGCCACGCGAAGGGGCCCACGAGCTCGCGGTTGATGAGGACCCGGGGCACGGAGCTGCGCACGGCTCCGGCCAGGCTGGCAAAGGGCTCCACCTGGGGGGGAAACCGAGGGGGCACGGGGAAAGTCACCCTGCCAGGGGCACCGGTTCCCGCCACTCTCGGTGTGCCACCGCTCAGCCAGCCCAGCTCCAAACGGCTCACAGTGTCACCAGTTACCTGGTGGCCTTTCCTCAGCTCTCCAAGTGCCCACCTGGTTTCCAGAGGGTCTCTCGGAGCACCTCCAGCCTACCTCTTACCCTCCACCTCAAATTTCACCTCCCTAACTCATTTTCTCGCCTTCTCTTAAGCCCTCTCTCCCCTCCGGAGTCCCTTTAGGCCCTGTTTTCCATGTGCTTTTTTCCCAGGGGTATCCCTTACTCCCAGACCTCCAGGGATGTCCCGATGACGAAGAGCAGGTCTGCCATGGGGAAGTCTGTGAGGTGCAGGAGGAAGCGTTGCGGGAGCTGCTCGCCGAAGAACACGATGTCAGGCTTGACGACTCCGGTGCAGACAGGGCAGCGAGGGATCCTGTCCCCCATGACATCTCCCTGAAGGAGAGACCCCAAAGCTGCCTGTCACAGGGGTTCACAACCACCACCACACGTTCCCAGAGCAATGCCCAACCCCAAACCTGGTCCCCTCCGTAAACCTCTTGTCCCTGAGGGCAAAAAGAATGGGTTTGGATCTGTCATTACTATAATAATTAATGCCTCCTTGTGTTAATTGCATTGACGGCCAGCTGGGCCCACTCACCCTGAAGTCCTCTCCGGGGAAGTTCCTCTGACACACGGTACAGGTGGCAGTGGCAAAGGTGCCATGGGCTTCCACCAGCCTGTCAGGAGGGATCCCAGCCACTGGAATACAGTGTGTGGGAAAGGACTGAGCCAGAGCCTCCCTGTGTGCATCTCCCCGATCCTGCTCCTCCCCTCAACTCCTGCTGCTGCTGCTGGGGATGGGAAGAGGGAGCTCACCTCTCTCCAGCCCGTCGATGTTCTGGGTGTAGAGGCGCAGGAGCAGCCCCTTGTCGTGCAGCAGGCGGAGGAAATAGTGGGCGGAGTTGGGGCGGTAGTTGCCGGGATAGAGCTCCTTGGCCAGGGTGAAGAAGGGCTTGGGGTTGGCGAAGAAATACCCCAGCTCAAAGATGGCCTCGGGGTAGGGGATGTCGTACTGCTCCAGGTTGCTGTACAGGCCGCTCCCGGGAGACCTGTGGGGACAGGGAGCAGCTGAGAGGGGCTGCAGTGGGGACAGAATGCCAGGATCAACGAGGTCGGAAAAGACCTCCAAGACCATCAACCTGTGATGCATCATCACCTCATCAACAAGAGCACTGATTGCCACGGCCGGTCGTTCCTCAGACACATCCAGGAATGGTGACTCCACCACCTCCCTGGGCAGCCCCTTCCAATGTTTAATCACCCTGTCCACGGACAAGACCTCAGCCCTCCAAGGACACAGAGGATGGAGGCGTCACCTGAAGTCCGGGATGCCGCTGGGCGTGCTGATCCCGGCGCCGGCCATCACCACCACGCGGCGACATTCCTTCTTCTGCAGCAGCTCGGCCACGTCCTTCAAGGTGAGCTTCTGCTTCCCCTTGTCACCTCCCCACCTGCCCAAAATGGCTCTGGCAGCTGCGCTCAGACAAAAGGGCCTGGAGCCTTGGATCCTGCTTGGCACAGGGGGAAGCACAGCACTGAGAGAACTGACAGTGACTTTAGCTCAGCGGGGAGAAGATCACCCGAAAACTCCACAGAAAGCTCTTCCCTGGGCAGGACTGCGCTCGGGCCTCACTAGGAGAAAGCTTGGCTGTTAAGTCTGACCCAAACCCTGCAGCAGACACTTCCCTCTGCAGTTCCTTACATGGATCTAAAATCACCGGTATTCCTGTGAGAGGGTTTTTTTTGGACAGGGATGGACACAAGGCTGGACCCACTGGGAATCACCAGTGTCAGTGTTGATTTACGCTCTTCTGGGATCCAGGAGACCCTGCTGTGTCCTGAGTTCAACAAATTCCTCTCAGGGCGATGTGTCACCCTGCCCAGTGACAGACACTGTCATTTCCCTGTTCCCCCCTTGGGCTCTGTGTGTCCTTGTCCAAAGGAATCGCAGCCCTGTGCCCAGCTGGGCTGGGAACAGCCATTATCATCTGGGAACAGTCATTAGGAGTTTGGGAACAGTCATTAGCAGCAGGGAACAGCTTCTCCCAGAAAATTAGTGCTGCTGGAGCAGGGCATTGTGCACAGTCCAGACCAGGCTTGGGGAGAGTCAGGAGAGCTCAGCAAGCTCGATGAGCAAGGACAGAACTGGAAGTGTCTCCAGGCCTCAGGGTGGCCAACTCTGCCTTCCTTGGGATGTGACAGTTCATTTGCAGGGATGCGACACCGCACTGCCTTTCCCTGCTCTCACAGGGACGTGGCTCTGCCTTCCAAGGGATGTAACATTGCCTTCCCTGGGATGTGTGACAGTCACTTCTTAGGGAGGTGCCCCTGCACTGCCTTTCCCTGCTGTCACAGGGATGTGGCTCTGCTTTCCCAGGGATTTTATCCTGCTGTCACAGGGATGTGGCTCTGCTTTCCCGGGCATTTTACCCTACTGTCCCAAGGACACGGCTCTGCCCTGTCAGACCGGGTTCCCGGGGAGCTGAACTCAAGAGTCTTGGAAAAACACAGATTTCCCTGGCAGGCTCCCAGGCCAGCCCTGGTTCACAGAGCGATGTCCCCGCTTAGACGGGGACGGGACATCCTCCATCACGGGAGCACGTCCCATCCCAACGCCCATTCCCATCCTCCCCTTCCCGCGGGATGCGGGCATTCCCCACCTACCTCCCGGCCCCGACGCCGGCCGTCCCCTTCCCGTCCCCGCCGCACCGGGCGGCCCGCGCCGTTCTGCCGCAGGCGCCATGGCAGGGCCCGCGCTCCCACAGGCTCCTCCAGGCTGCAAGAGAGCAGAGCGGTGCTGGGGGCGGCCCGGTGCTCCCGGGGCTCCCCCCGGGCCCGGCGCTCACCGGCCGCCAGCAGCGCCCGCGCCCCGCGCTCCATCGCCGCTACCGCACTGCCGCGAGCGCGCGCGCCCCACGCTCCCGCCGCCCGCCGCCTCTCACCCCGCCCGACGGTTCCGACGGTTCCGGCGGCGCGGCCGAAGGGAGAGGCGGCGGAGGAAGGCTCGGGGGAGGTATGGCGGAGCGGCGGCGTCGCCCTGGAGACCGCGGGAAGCGGCGGGACAAGAGAGAAGGGAGTGCGCGGCGGCGGCGGGCTCGGGGCGTTACGGTACCCGGCGTGCCCCGCGCGGCCGGAAGTGAGTGCGCACAGCGGGGACGGCGCGGCCTCCTCGCTCCGCTCCCGTCCGGCCCCGTCCCGGCCCCGGCCCCGGCCCCGGCTCCGTCCGGGCCCCGCCGCCGCCATGAAGGACGTGCCGGGCTTCCTGCAGCAGAGCCAGAGCGCGGGGCCGGGCCAGGCCGCCGTGTGGCACCGCCTCGAGGAGCTCTACAACAAGAAGTGAGCGGGGACGGGGTGCGGGGGGATCGCGTCGCCCGGGCCGCCCGGCTGAGGAGCACTCGCGGGGCCCGGCTGGGCCCGCGTCCCTCTCGCCGCCTGGTTTGTCGCCCGGGCGGGGACTCCGGCGGTGTTTGCCCCTGTCAGGGGGTCCCGGCCCCCGGTTCGCCCCCGATCCGCGCCCTCGTCAGTCCCTGTCCGGGCCGTGTCACGGCTCGGCGACGATGGGCTCACGGGGGTGTTCTGTGTCCCTAGGCTGTGGCACCAGCTCACTCTGCAGGTGCTAGACTTCGTGCAGGACCCCTGCTTCGCTCAGGGAGATGGGCTCATCAAGGTGAGCGGACTCTTCCCAGTTTCCCTAGGCTTTTGTACTAGGAAAACCTTCCGCCTGTGGCTTCTCTCTTTCTTGTTTCTCTCGGAGAATTGCTAACCAGGGAGGGTTCAGCGCCCGGGGTGTTTGCGCTGGTGACCCTGTGAAAATTCTGCTAAGGTCAAATATCTCAGGTTCAGAGGCTTCAAAGGGATTCTTTACTTCACTCACCTAAAATTTTTATTTTGGGGAGTTTTTTGGGGGGATTTTTTTTTTTTTTTTTCTTCATACCGTATTTTAGCAACGGGTTTGCAAGTGCAGGATGAGTGCTCACTGGAAGAAGCCTGTGAGGATAGAATAAGATAAAACGAGCAGTCTGGGCAGTGCTGGAATTTCTGTACGGAGTGCCTGATTTTCTGGAAGAACCATTGGATCCTGGAATGGTCTGGGTTGGAAGAGACCTGGAGGATCATCCTGGAACGGACACCTTCCACTAGCCCAGTTGGCTCAGAGCCCTGTCCAGCGCTTTCCAGAGATGCTCAAATGAGCTGAAACAGAGAGGAGACGTGGTGAGAAGCTCTGACCCGGGCTGTCCTTTGCCCTGACTGTCCCTGTCCTTGTCCCCGCAGCTCTACGAGAACTTCATCAGCGAGTTTGAGCACAGGTGAGTTACGGGGGGTCGCCTGGGGGCTCGGGGGTCGCCTGGGGGGCTCGGGCGACCCGTGCTGACTCTGAGCTGCTCCCTGCAGGGTGAACCCCCTGTCCCTGGTGGAGATTATCCTGCACGTGGTCCGCCAGATGACAGGTGCGTGTCCTCCCCTCTTCCCTGTCCTGCCGTTGCCTCTGGAATCTCTGGCTGGGGATGGGTCAGTCTCGCACGGGAAGTTGTGCTGCTGCTGCTGCTGTGTCAGGAAGGGGAAGTGCTGGCTTAAAAAGCTTAAGTTACTGTTGATCCCTGGAGCAGGGAGTCCACAGCGTCCTTGGAGAGGTGGTTGGTGAGGAAAAGGCTGGCTTAGCTGGCAGCACAGGCTGCAGGTTGAGGGTACGCCATGGAAAACCCATATTCCAGCCTTCAGGAATCCTGTGAAAGGTGTCCTATTTTTCTCTCTTCTCCAGATCCCAACGTGGCCCTGACTTTTCTGGAGAAGACCCGGGAGAAGGTACGTTGGAAGCCGCCCTTGGCGTGTTTTGCCTCCGAGCAGGCAGCGAGTCCCCGGCACATGTGTCACCTGCGCTGGAGATCAGCGCCTTTCCACAGGGATTGGAATGCAGGAATACGGTCACGAGTGACACTTACCCAGCCGCTGGAGCACACCTGGCCGCAGGTGACACTCTGAACGGGTCCCTGTGTCCCTGCAGGTGAAGAGCAGCGACGAGGCCGTGATCCTGTGCAAAACAGCCATCGGGGCCCTCAAGCTCAACATCGGGGACCTGCAGGTCACCAAGGTGAGGGGTGGCCGAGGGCTCTTGGAATCCTGGAGTGGTTTGGGTTGGAAGGGATCCTGAAGATCACCCGGTCATGGCCAGGGACGGCTCCCACTAAACCAGGTTGCTCCAGCCTTGCCGTGGACACTTCCAGGGATGGGGCAGCCACAGCTTCTCTGAGCAGCCTGTGCCAGGTCCTCAGCACAGGGAAGGGTGTGGGAGTGGTGGTGGCTTTGCCCGGGATGTCACCGGGGGCTCCCTCGGGAAGGCTGCCGTGCTGGGAGCTGTAAGAGCCAGCTCTTGTCCTTCCCAGGAGACCATCGAGGAGGTGGAGGAGATGCTGAACACGCTCCCCGGGGTGACATCGGTGCACAGCCGCTTCTACGACCTCTCCAGCAAGTACTACCAGACCGTGGGCAACCACGCCGCCTACTACAAGGATGCGCTGCGCTTCCTGGGCTGCATCGAGGTCAAGGACCTGCCAGGTAACTCCTCTCCAGGGGAAATCCCGCCTCCCACGCTCGGCTTCACCCCCCCAAGCCAAATAAGCGCCCTGGCTGAGGTTTTCCCTGTGCTGTTTTGGCTGTGCCGTGGTGGATCCGAGGTCTGGCTGGACTGAGCCCCTGCTCCTGAGTTGCACTGGGAGAAAAGGGGGGAATGGCCCTGCCAGAAGGACAAGTTTGTTCCAATTCCCAAAAATCTTCGCTCTAGGTTCGAAAAGCAGCCCTTTTGTCCTGTGGTTACTGCAGGCTCCTGAATTTCAGGAGGTGTGGGGGAAGATGAGGGCTGGGAATAGTTTACTTTAGGTGAAGGAGGGCTCGATGGAGCTTAAAGTGGTGCTTTATCCAAATGATTTTTGGCTTGGTTTGTTTTTTTTTTCATCCCAGCTATTTTCGGTTAGGGTATTTTGTATCCCTAGTGGTTTTGGTTTGGGTCTTTTTTCATCCAAATTATTTTTGTTTTGGTTTTGTTTTTTTTTTCCCAGTATCAGAGCAGCAGGAGAGAGCCTTCACCCTTGGGCTGGCCGGGCTGCTGGGAGAAGGCGTCTACAACTTTGGGGAGCTGGTGAGTGCTGCCACATCCCTTCACCCTGGAGCCCCAGGAGCTGGTTTTCCCCCGCTGAGCCCCTCCTGCTGTCCCCTGCAGCTGATGCACCCCGTGCTGGAGTCCCTGCGCAGCACGGACCGGCAGTGGCTCATTGACACCCTCTTCGCCTTCAACAGCGGCAACGTGGAGACCTTCCAGGCCCTCAAGTCGGCCTGGGGGCAGCAGGTGAGGGCTCTGGGACTGCTGAAGGCCCGGGCTGGGGGTTTATTTGGAGTATGTGGACTTTTTCTTAGTCATCTTTGCCTCATTCCTGGCTCTGGAGCACCGGTACAATTCTGATTGGAGCCTAGGAGTGGTTATTCCGTCTTGGTGCACATTATTAGTCTCCTTTTGGCTTCCCTCTGGAGTGCTTCCAGTGGAAAACCCTGGGTTTCCCTCCTGTTCTGGGAAGTGTGAGGGAAAACAGGGATGTTGGATGTTACCTGCACTGGCTGCACCAGAAGTCACTGGCATAGCAGTGGATTTGTGAGTTCACTGGCGCCTGAGTTGTTTCCTGGAACCATTCCTGGCTGGTGGCTGCGCTGTGGTGACCTCCTTCCTCCTAAACGAGCCCTCCCAGGGATTTATTCCAATGTGTAAAGCTGTTCTGCCCCAGGATGGGGAGAAGGTGTAATCCTGACCTGATTCGGTGCCTCTTCCCCCCTCACAGCCTGACCTGGCTGCAAACGAAGCGCTCCTGCTGCAGAAGATCCAGCTGCTGTGTCTCATGGAGGTGAGCTGGGATGTGCTCAGTGTGTCTGGTCACTCACCTGCAGGAACTCCTGGGTACGGGAAGTTCAGTGTGCATTTTGCCTGAAGATGGAGCCGCAGGCGGGTGCCGTGAGGGAAAACCTTGTGCTGGGCTGCTTGTCCCTAGGTCCCGGGGAGGCTCTTTGCATGGGACAAGGGGGAATGGCTTCTCTGACAGAAGGTTAGGTGGGATATTGGGAGGAAATTCTTCCCTGTGAGGGTGGTGAGGCCCTGGCACAGTTTGCCCAGAGAAGCTGTGGCTGTCCCATCTCTGGAAGTGTCCAAGGCCAGGTTGGACCAGAACTGGAGCAGCCTAGGATGGTGGAAGTGTCAATTCTGTGGTATGGAGGAGGGGGAGAGCAATCCTTCAGGGATGGTGCCTGGAGTGTCACATAAGACTTTTAGAAGACAGTTAAACATCTCTGTTTCCCAAGGGCTGAGGGTCCTTTCCCTGAGGGATAAGCTGAAACAGTCCCTTGCTGTCGCTGGAAGGCTCTGCTGTCACCGCGCCACACTGGTGTAAAACATTCTTGTTTGAGTTATTTTGAGATGAGATGAGTTAAACCTGAGAAATGCAGTTGCCAGTGCAGTGTGGGACTGGGCAGGGCAGCCTGGGGGAGGCTCTGGGAGCTGTGAGAATTCCTAAAACCCCGTGGGGGTTGTTTTTTCTTTTTGTTTCTTCCGTGGATCCAGATGACCTTCACTCGCCCGGCCAACCACCGCCAGCTCACCTTCGAGGAGATTGCCAAGAGTGCCAAAGTCACCGTCAACGAGGTGAGTTTGGGGTTAGACACCCTGGGTGATGTCCAGGTTCTGGAGCGCTGAGAGTGCCCGGATGGACCTGAACCACACAGAATCCCAGAATCGTTTAGGCTGGAAAGGAAGATCAAGATCATCGAGTCCAACCCGTGCCCAGAGTCACATCCAGTCATTCCTTGGACACCTCCCGGGATGGGGACTTCGGTGCCTCCCTGGGCAGCCCCTTCCAGTGCCTGACAGCCCTTCCCATGAAGAAATTCTTCCTGATGTTCAACCTGAACCTCCCCCGGTGCAGCTTGAGGCTGTTTCCTCTTGTCCTGTCACTTGGTCCCTGGGAGCAGAGACCAGCTCCCACCTGCTGCTTGGGGACAGTTGGGCTCTTCTGGCTTTTTCCAGTTGCCTTGTTCTTCCTTGGATTTCAGAGAAAAGAAAATAAATCTAGTTCTAGGGGGAAAAAAAAAAAAAAAACAAAAAACAACAACAACAACAAAAAAAACCCCACCAAACCAACCCTCTAAAATCCAGTTTTAGGGAAAAGTTTTCGGGAGAACTCCTCTTTGTTGGAGTGCTCAGTCTCGAGGCACTTCTGTTAGCTGAAAGGGGACAGCTGTGAGAGCTGCTGCCCTGCCTTCTGAGGGGATCTCATGTGAAGATGCCGGGTTTTATTCGTCTCAGGGGGGAACTGGGGTGATCTGGGTCATTTCCCAGGATGATCTGTGTTCCCAGGTGGAGCTGCTGGTGATGAAGGCGCTCTCAGTGGGGCTGGTGAAGGGCAGCATCGACGAGGTGGACAAGAGGGTGCACATGACATGGGTGCAGCCACGGGTGCTGGACCTGCAGCAGGTAAGGGCCACCAGCTCCAGGGCCACCAGCTCCAGCTGGGCCCGGCTGAGGTGACCTGGGAGTGACACCGGAGCCGGGATGAGCCATGGCTTGGGAATGAGCCTCTTTGGGGGCTTGGCTTTGCCCCCGGGGTGTTTCACCCCGAAACTTTCCAGGAGCTGGGACAGGACAGGGCTGGTGGCACTGTGAAAACCGCACAAACACCACAGAACACAGAAGCCATGGCTGTGTTTTCCCAGAAGGATCCAGGCCTCAAATTCATGAAACAACCTCTGGTAGTTTCAAGGGTGTAGGAGGCACATTCCTCTTGGGAAGAGAGAAGTGCAGGATGAAAATGGAGCTGTTGAGCTTCTCAAGTTCATCCTTGTGACACTTAAGGAGACTGTGCAGGGTAGGGCGTCTTTACCTTCAAACCCAAAAATGCCTGCCTGGAATTCCAGCTGCAGACAATTCCTTTGGTGCATTTCAGTTTAACCCTGCTGATTTGCTGGTAGAAGCTGTTAATCCCAGAATCCCAGGATGGTTTCAGTTGGGAGGGACCTTAAAGCCCATCCAGTGCCACACCCCTGCCACAGGCAGGGACGCCTTCCACTATCCCTGTTGCTCCAAGCCCCATCCAACCTGGCCTGGGACGCTTCCAGGGGTGGGGCACCTCCCTTTGTCAGTGTGTGGGGCTTTGAGGAGCGGTTTGAGCCCTCAGGTGTGAGGAGGAGCCTGTGGGCATTCCCAGGAGCTGAGGCACCCTGTCCCTGTGGCCTTGCCTTGCAGATCAAGGGGATGAAGGATCGCCTGGAGTTCTGGTGCACGGACGTGCGGAGCATGGAGATGCTGGTGGAGCACCAAGCCCACGACATCCTGACATAGAGGAGAGAGTGATTCCTGCTGCTCCTGAGGCCGGCAGCACTCAGACCACTGACTGCACTGAATCCGTGGAGGGGTGGGAGGGCAGAGCGGGAGCAGCCTGGGATGTGGAGAGCAGGAGGACGAGGACGTGGCCTTTTGCTGTGTGACCCTTTGGTGCTGGAGCCAAGCTTTCCCTCTGCTGGCGCGATCCCTGATCCCACAGCTCCGTCCTGGGGGATGGATCACTCCTGATCCCTCCTGCCTCCAGCTGCTGCAGGAAGGTGGGATCCTAGTGCAGGATCCAAGGGGTCTTGGCCTTAGGGGACACGGCCTGTCCCACTGCCCTCTCCCCCTGTCCCCGCAGCAGCTTGAGGCAGCATTCCCCAAATCTTCCCCAAATCCCGTTCCTCCCCTGGCCCCGCTTCCCTCCACCCCTCCTCATCTGCAGCAGAGGGAGTGTTTGCTCCATCCAGGGTTTTTCCCGGGATTCCTGGTTAGTGGGTGTGTCCATACCCTTGAGGGGGTGGTTGTCTTTCACCAATGCTTTGTGCTCAGGTGAGGTGCAGTGGCATAGCCGGAATAAACGTCTGCCTTCCCTTTTTGGGAATTCTGTCTCATCTCCATCCCTGGCAGCTGAGCTGCTCACGATTCCTTTAAAAACGTGTTTCCATGTGTTGCCACTGCTGGGATTCTGGGCCTTTCCTCACCACTTTGGTTCTCTGGTATCGTTAACAAATGGCACTGCTGGAATTTTTTTGCTTTTCCTGCCTTGACTGAGGGTGTAAATCCAGCAAGAGAAGGAAGGGAGCTTGTGGCTGATGCCAGGCTGGTGCAGAGATGCCTCACACAAGGGAGACAAACTTTGGAGAACAGGACAGAACAGAACTGCTGGAATCTGGGGGTTGTTCAGTGCCCAGCGCCTGCCTCTTCCCTGCCCAGCCACTGGGTTTGACTTTCCCAATTCCTGCTGCATCCTGTCTTCTAAGGCTTATTCCTGGTGCCACTTTTACTGACTTCAGGGGAATGTGTGGAAGAAGTAAGTGTTCTGATCAGGAGAATATTCCCTTAATTTCATAGCTGAGAACAGGAGAAGGCTTGAAGGAGCACAGTCTCCTTCCCGGGAGATCCAGCCCTCATTCCCATGGCTGTCACTACACTTTGGGGAATAAAGGAAACTCCACTGGACTCATTGAGCTGTGGGGCTGCTGCTGCTTGAGATCAGCATGCAAAACCCGGAATGTCCCTGTGGGAAGCAGGAACAGCTTCTCCCAGGAGCATTCCAACGGCTCCCGTGCTGTGGGAGCACTCTCCTGGCTGTGAAGCTCTGAGCTGCTCCTGGCAGTGAGGGTCAGAGCTGCGGAACTGTGACACCTCCAGAGGCTTTTCCAAGATCCCTGGAAGTATCCCTCGCTACCCAGACCTTCCTTCCACGTGCTAGCTGCTTCCCTGGCACAGGTAATTTTTGGGATGTGGTGGATGGAGAGGCCCTTCCTGCAGGGAGGGGAGTGGGCAGGTGTGCAGCCCCCAGCCTGTGGCGCCCTTTTAGTGTCCCTTCCAGCCTCTGAGTGTTTTCCTGCCAGGAATTTACCTCGGATTGTCTTCCTTGTTTGTGCCGGGAGAGGTGACTGGGTGCAGCTGGTAGGGGCTCCAGATGGAATGTGGCTTCCCACTGGAACCCGCTTGCCAGCCCTTGAGGGACTGCTGACATCCGGACCGTTCCCTACATGGATGGAGCAGACCCAACGAGCCGTTGTTGAAGGCAAAGGTGGATTTTAATGAGCGGGCTCTGGGGGTTCCATGCAGGCGAGGCTCCGTCCCGAGGCCTCTTCCCTCGGGATTCTCTCAGCAGGGAGCGGGCTGCTCCCGCCGCTCCTCACTCCGGCCTGCTCTTGTAGTTGTGGATGTTGCCCAGGACCCAGGCTGTGGGCAGCAGGAAGGACGTGAACATCACGGCGAGGGCGACGGCTTGTTCCTGAGGGGCACAAGGAGCGGGGTTCAGTGGGACGGCC
Source organism: Hirundo rustica (assembly GCF_015227805.2). Lineage (NCBI taxonomy): Eukaryota > Metazoa > Chordata > Aves > Passeriformes > Hirundinidae > Hirundo > Hirundo rustica. The sequence continues at coordinate 58,410,686 of NC_053455.1, read as the reverse complement.
GTGCCGCGCCACGCGGGGCTCCCGGGATGCGTGCCGCGCTGGTGCCGTGCAACACTGCACACCCAGCTCGCTTCCCTGTGCCCTTCCCACTCCTTTGGAACTGCCCTGGGGCCGGGGAGGGAGGTTTGGGCAGCAGAGCTCTTCCCACCGGCAGTGGGTCGAGCTGGAGCTCTCCAGGTTTGTTGTTTCTCTGGGACGCTCGCGACCTTGAGGCTGTGGCCGGGCCCTGCGGTGTTCCTGACTTTCAGATGACTTTGGGATGGGAATTGCAGCCAGCAGCAGCCCCTCGTTCCCCAGTGCAACCAAGACAGCATTAACCCCCCCACACTGACACCTTTCTTTGATTTATTTTCCTGGAAAAAGCTTCTCCAAGGCTCCTGCAGCTCCTGTGTTGAAGACCTTGGAAAGGCAGCAGAGGGGAAACCCCCAAAAAAGGGGTGGAGGGGGAACCAGGCAGGATTTTGGTGGAAAGCTCCCTTCTCCCAGGTTGTTTAACCCAGGCTGGGGGTATCTGGTTTGGGGGACTGTCCCTTCAGGGGGAGTGTCAGAGGGACTTTAGGCTCTGCGGTGACAGCACTCTGTCCTTGCCCATGGGGACATCCCTTTGGGGTGACTGTCCCAGGAGAGGGGAACAGGGTCTGGGCCCATCCCTGAGGGACCACCGCTGTCACTGCTGCCCCTTGCCCTGGGCTGCATGGGACCCCAAATCCCAAAGGTTAAAAAAGGGGCTGAAAGGACAAAAGCAAATGGAAAGCAGGAGCCGGAGGTGGGGAGCAGGGCACGGACACTGTGGGGGTGAGGGCTGCAGCCTGAGGGCACATTCCTTCTTTTCCTCCCCCTCCCCTTTTGCTTCCACCCCCTCCCAAAATAATTTGGCCCTGACACAGAGGGTTTGGGCCCCTCCAACTGGGGCGTTCCCAAATTTTCAGCTCCCCCAGAGTACTCACACCGGGGGAGAGCGGGTTCTCGGGGGGGTGGGAGCGGAGCTGTGCCTGGGGGACCCGGCTGATCCGGAGTGCAGCTGCCAGGAGCTGGGAGCCCCTCTGGAAACCCCTCATGGCGCTCTCAGGGCGATCCTGCTGCTCCTCGCGCTGCAGCTGCCCAGCTTGTCACTGTCACCGCTGCCACCACCCCCCTGCCGCTCCCGGGCACAGCTCCAGGGGCACAGGGAGGAACAGCCTGACACAGCCAGGTTTTCCTAAACTGCTCTCTGCTTAATTTTTCTTCCCTTGATTGTTTTGGAGGGGCCTTTTCCCTTAGAGCAAAACTCTTCCCCTGGAGCAGAGCTCCTCTCTCCTCGGACCTCCTCGTCTGTCACTTTTAATGGCTTTTAATGGATTTTAGAACCTTTATAAGACTCAAAACACCGTTCAAGTGGGAAAGGACTTTCTGGAAAGGGCCATTTCCAAATTCCTCTGATAAAGGGAAGGAAGTGGGGCACGTGCCACTGGGATCAGCTGGGGAAGGAGCTGCTCCTCCCTGTGTGCCAGTGACTGCTGGAGGGGGAATCCAGCGCCCCAGAATCCCTACGGATGCCCAGCCCATGCTCTCCGGGGGATGGCTATTCCCACCCTTGCCACGGACTCAGCCTGTGCCGGAATCAGCAGCTGGTCGTGAGGAACAAACCAAAGGGGAAATGATTCCTGCTGGGGATCAGACCCTGGAATACCAAAGGAGTAGAGCTGGGAGTGAGTGTTATGCTCGGGCCCTGCCCTTTGTCAGGGTGTTCCCGCGGGATCCCTGGGGCATTGGCACCTGCAGGACTGACCCAGCCAGGCTCCACGGGGGTGTTTCCATGGTTTTGCAGCAGGGGACAGATGTGTTGTGCCCATCCCGTAAGCGCTGGATTGGGCAATAATATAATCCTGGTGAGCACCGCGGGCTGCTCGGAGAGGCCAGCGGTGCCTGGCTGCAGCTCCGTCCCTGGATCCCTGACCCACCAGGATGGGGCCAGCTGGAAGAGGCTTGCAAAACATGCCAAAGCCAAAGTCCAGATGGAATTTTTATCCTCCCTGGAAACAGGCGAGGGGAAGGGTCAGAGTGTGGCAGTGGACACGGGAGGTCACCGGGGTGCGCCGCTAACCCGCCAGCGGCTTTGCCATCATAAATCATCTGATTTGGTGTTCCTCTTTCAGTTCCCCCTTCCCAGGCAGCCGCAGTGCACTGAGCTCAGCTGGATAAACACCTGCGTGTCCAGGATCGTCTTTCCAATGAATTCTTCTTAAGCAGAAGGGGGAAAAAAAAAAGCGATTTCCTTCCTTCTTTCTTGGTTTGTCAACTTCCGTCCTTCCCTGGAGCAGCCTCTCTCCGCCCGCACAGGCTCAGGACAGAAGGCAAGACCCACCTCCTCCCTTCCGCGCCCTGGGTTGGGATTTTTCACTTTCCCGAAGGCAGGATTTTCCTCACGGTTCAGCCTCAGTGAGGAAACCGAGCTGAGCCTGAGCGTTCCTGCATCCGGCGGCTGTCAGGGAGGGATCTGGGGGCTGGGCACCCTCCTTGCCCCCGTGCCACCCTGGCTGGATTCCCAGAGTCTCTCGGAGCCTCATTTCGTCATTCCCGTGTTTTTCCCGTGCCCGGCATCGCCAGGAGCCAGCTGCGGCTGCCTTTTGTCAGGGCTGCTTACTCGTGTCTGTGTCTGTACATATCTTTAGTCCGTAACTGTAGAGACGTTTGTACGTGGCACATAAATACGGTTTTGTCTATAAATCAGTGGAATAGAAAGGTCCTGCCCCAGGAAGCTGAGCGGGAGTGAGGGGGAACAGAGGGATGTGGGTGAGCCGGGAGAGGGGGAAGTGTCTGGAACTTTTCAAAGTGTCACGGAACAGTGGCAGGAGGAAGGGGAGGCCGGATGGGGATGGGAAAGGTGGCTGTGTGTGTTGGGAGAGACTGGTGCGATCCCATCGCGGCGGCAGACGAGGAAGAGGGAGGAGGCTGAGAAGTGATGAGGCCCGTGAGCTGTCAGGATCTGGGACAACTGGCGATGGGGTGAAGGAGAGCAGGGGACGCACCCCGGGGCCGGGAGGAAGCTGGGATGGAGGAAAACCGCTGGAGGTGACGCTAAAAGGGGCAGAGACAAGCGGGGGGGTTACGGGGAGCAGGGCAGTGCTTGGTCCCCTCAGCCCCCGTCCCGTCCCCACGGCTCCGTAGGTGAGGCCGGCGGCGATGGCCGATGGTGAGGGCGACCCCGGCGTGTTCACGGCCACGGCCCTGCCCGGGGACCCGCGGCTGCTGCCCACGGTGACCAGCGCCTTCCTGGGCACCCGCGTGTTCCGGGACATCCTGCACGCCGCCGGCGTGTACAGCGGGGCGGCGGGGGACACGCACCGCGCCGATGTGCCCAGCCCCCTGGGGCTGCGCATGGCAGCGCCCGGAGCCCACAGCCCGGAGGAGAGCTTCGCCCTGGACACCTGGACAGGTGAGCGGGGAGCCGGCACCTTCCCACAGCTTCGATGCGCTCTGCTTTTGCTGCCCCTCCTGCTCGGCTGCGTCTCCCTTCTCCTCGTTCTCCGCTCGCCTCGGGGCACTGTTCCTCTGGAAGGAGCGGGAAATCCCCCTTTTGTGTGGGGATAAGCGATTTTCAGGCTGTAGCTCTATCCCTGCCGGGGCCAGGCTCGGCAGACTCTCTTCAGTCGCGGAGCCCGGTGAAATGTTTGATGGCATAGACCATCAAACCCTCAGCAGCTCGGCCAGGCTCACGGTGTTGTCCAGTCCGCAACTGGATCTGGACCCGGGATAAGCAATACCTTAGCCGGTGGGAAGCAGCGGAGAGGGCAGAGGTGGGAATCCGAGTGTTTCCAAAGGCTGGTGGCTCTGGCTGTGCTTACAGGGACCTTCAGCCATAGGATTCAGTCCCCTGGCTACACGGCCACGCACCAGCTCTACGCCCACCACTCCCTGGTGCACCTGATGGCCTTCAGCATCACCATCCGGCGCTTGGATGGCTCCACGCATCCCGTCACCGTCCAGCTCCGGAGCCTGTTCGTGCCGCAGAGCCGGGACCTGGACTTGACCCCAGGGCCAGACTTCCAGGGAGCGCAGTGAGTGCGGGGGATGGGGGTATATTAAAAAAACACCCTCAAATTAAGCACAGAAACATTTTTATTACTCGCCACTCCGGAATTATCCCTCATGCCGATGTGTGAGAGCAGCGAAGGTGACAGGGGCTAGATGTGATTCCAAAGAAGCGAGGTTGGGGAAAATGGGAGATTTGTAGGGGATGACCTTTAGAACTGGATTCCTGGGAACAGAAATTTGTGACGGCTTCCCACTGCCAGAGGGCAGGGTCAGACGGGATTTTGGGAAGAAAACACCTTCCTCAATCGCTTCCCGTCTCATCCAGCTACATCTACGGGCAGACGCTGGTTCCCGAGGTGGAGGGGGGCCCCCGTCCCGCTGTCCACATGCTGTGGACCCCGATCCCGCAGTCGCTGACGCTGGGCGGGCAGGAGCGGGAGCGGTGCTGGGAGTTCCTGACGGCCGTGGCCGGGAGCGAGGAGGAGGCGAAGCGCAGCTACAGCGCGGGGCTGGCCCTGGCGGCCGCGGGCTCCCTGCACCGCTCCCACGTCCGCGCCTGGGCCGCGCTGCGCCGGGGCTGCTCCGTGGAGCTGGACGGGCCCCCGGCCCTGCGCCAGGCGCTGCACGGCTGCCTCTACTACCTGCTGAGCGCCATCCCGCCCCGGGACAGCCCGGGACTCCTGTTCCACGGCATCAGCCCCGGCGGCTTGTCCAACGGCACCCGCGGCGAGGACTACTGGGGACACGTCTTCTGGGACCAGGTGAGGGGTCGTGCTCACCTGGGGGGGTTGGAAGGGACTCCATCCTTCCATCGGGATGAGGGTGCGCTCGAAGGGCGGAGCTGGCGGGAGCATTTGGACGCTTCCCCCCACCCCCGCAGCCAACCGCGCCTCGCCGCCTCGCAGGACACCTGGATCTTCCCGAACATTCTGCTGCTGTGTCCCGAGGCTGCCCGCGCCATCCTGCAGTACCGGATCCGCACGCTGGAGGGCGCCAGGCGCAACGCGCAGGAGCAGGGATACGAGGTGGGACAGGGACACCGGGATGGGGGGGGACAGTCCCTGTCCCCAGGGGGATCCCGGGATGGGGGGGGACAGCCCCTGTCCCCAGGGGGATCCCGGGATGGGGGGGGGACAGTCCCTGTCCCCAGGGGGATCCCGGGATGGCGGGAGACAGCCCCTGTCCCCAGGGGGATCCCGGGATGGGGGGGGACAGTCCCTGTCCCCAGGGGGATCCCGGGCTGTTTCAAGGTGATGCGCTCATGGGTGCCTTCTCCTGGCAGGGCGCGAAGTTCCCGTGGGAGAGCGCAGCCACCGGCCGGGAGGTGTGTCCTGAGGAGATCTACGGAGCCCAGGAAATCCATGTCACCGGAGATGTCCTGATGGCCTTCGAGCAGTATTACTGCACCACGCAGGTAAAAAGGGAGGGTGCTCTGCCTGATGGCCCGGTGGCAGGACACTGTCACTGTCCCTTCCTTGAGGAACTGCTCTCTCTGCTCCGCAGGCTCCCTCCTGCAGCCCTGCCTTCTCTGTCCTTGCTCCTGTGGGCGTCTCAGCATCCTGTTGGCTCGAACCAGGCCAGTCTTTCCTCGTGCTCCCTCCATCTCCTCCGAGCTCATCTCCATCCTCCTGCTGACTTTGGGTCTGGTGCAGTCTCCCTCATGGCCCTGTTTTCCCCCCCAGGACCAGAAGCTGTTCCGGGAGGACGGGGGCTGGGAGCTGGTGGAAGCCGTGGCTCAGTACTGGTGCAGCAGGATGGTGTGGAGTGAGGAGGAGCAGCTCTACCACATCAGAGGTGCCTCTGCCCTGGGAGCGGGGTGGAAAGCGGAGGTTCGGAGCCACCTGGTCTAGTGGAAGGTGTCCCTGCCCATGGCAGGCGTGTGGAACTGGATGAGCTTTGGGCCGACCCAAACCACGCTGGGATTCCGTGGCTTGAAGGTCCCCTTCAAGATGCCCTCAGGATGAGGTGTCCGCACGCAGCAGCTGGAGCTGTATCCCGGGTTTTTCCCGCTTCAGCGCCAGCACCGTGCGTGTTCTCCTCTGAGCATCCCACTGGGACTGTGTGGGGTCCTGCCAGCAGGGTCTGGATGGGCAGGAGGGTCCCCTTCCTCCAGCTGTGTCCCTGAGGAGGGGCCCGGAGCGGCGGCAGCCCCTGGGTGTGCGGAGGTGCCAAGGGTCCCCTCGTGTCCCCGCAGGTGTCATGCCCCCAGACGAGTACCACAGCCAGGTCGATAACTCTGCCTACACCAATGCCGTGGCGCGGCGCAGGTAACCTTTGGAATGCCTCCTGGGAGCGCCTGGAAGCATGGCCTGCCTCCCTGAAGCGCTCTGCAGGGGTGGGAGCAGTGGGGCTCCCGAGGGGATCCCTCCTCCCTCTCCTCACACCCCTCTCCTCGTCACCTCTCTGCAGTCAGAGGGAGAGCAGGGGCTCCCCTGGCTCCTCCAACCCGTTCAATGCCCACGTGAGGCTGAGAGGGATCTCCATCCCGTTCTCCCTTGGCATTCCGTGGGGTGTCTGTGCTGTTAGCCAGCTGGAGACATCCGCAGCCAGGGGAACGGGCTGCCGGCTCCCTGATGGGAGCTGTCACCCCTGGCTCAATCTCTGCCCCTGGTTCTTCCACAGCAGCTCTTTTCTGCAGCTCCTTCTGTCCCCTGTCTCCTCTCACCGTCACCCATCCCCTAAAACCTTGTTCCTCCTTCTTCCCAGCTTGAACTTTGCCACTGACATGGCTCGGGACCTGCTGCTCCCGGTGCCAGAGGAGTGGGAGGACCGTGCCAGGAAAATCAAAGTGCCCTTTGATGAGGAGAGGAAGTATCACCCTGAGTACGATGGCTACAGCCCAGGTGAGTGGGGAGGCAGCGGCCCGTGGAGGCAGCCGTGGATCACACTTTTAATCCTGGAAGGATCGGAGTTCCAACTGGTTTGGGCTTGGGAATGGCAAAAGAAGAGTCCCTGCTGTTGGCACGGTGCAATGAGCTGGGCTTGGGGTGGTTTTCCTGCCTCAATCCTTCCCGGATTGTTTCTCGCCAGTGGGATCAGAAACTTAGGGAATTTGGGAACGGCTCCGTGTCTGACCAGCCCTGTCCCCAGGTGAGCCGGTGAAACAGGCGGATGTGGTCCTGCTGGGGTTCCCACTGATGCATCCCATGAGTGCCGAGGTCCGGAGGAACGACCTGGAGATGTACGAGCCCGTCACTGACCCGGCCGGGCCAGCCATGACCTGGGTGAGGAGAGGGCAGAGCCCGGCTTGGGATTCACCCCGGGGAGCGTCTCCATCCAGAGGACAGAGCTGGGGTGTGCACTGGGAATGCTCCCTCTGGATCGGAGGTGGTGCTGCTCCACCGCGCCGTCGCCTTTCCCTCTCCGGCAGAGCATGTTTGCCGTGGGCTGGCTGGAGCTGAAGGAGGTGCAGAGAGCCCGGAGCCAGCTGGAAAAGTGCTTCGGCAACATCACGGAGCCCTTCAAGGTGGATGGCGGGGCTGCGGATCCCTCCTGCTCCCAGGCGGGGGACAAGGGGATTGAAACCCACGGAGCAGCCTGGAGCATCCCAAATCAGCTCCCGCGTCCTCTCTTTCTCCTGCTGGAGCAGGTCTGGGTGGAGAACTCGGACGGGTCGGGAGCTGTGAACTTCCTGACGGGAATGGGTGGATTCCTGCAGGTCATCCTCTTTGGCTTCACGGGGTTCAGGTGAGACCTGTCGTGTCACTTTTAACTCCCAAGCCACCACTGGTCCCTTAAAATGTCCCTGTTTGGCCGGAGCGATGTTGGGAACAGCTAAGAGGCTCCTTACAGGCCACATTTGGGAAGCAAAATGCCGTTCCCTAAGCCTCTTCCCTGCTTCAGCACCAAGATCATCCTGTCTCCTTTGGATGTGGTGAGGACACACCTCCTGCAGCCTCACTCCGGGAGCCTCCCTGGAGTGAAGTGCTGAGCAGGCATCGCCTCAGCCCTGAAATATCCTGGGAAAACACGGAGCCGTTGGTGTAATTTCAGAGCTGTGGTGGTTTCCACCCTGGAGCCGCCGTCTCTTCAGCCTGTTCCTGGTTTAACTGAGGCTGGATCAAGCCTTTTGATTCCCAGTGAAAACTTCCAGCCCTAACTACGTGTTTTCACTCCACGTGTGTGGCCAGAGCTGCTGGGGAAACCCACCCCATTCCTTGGCGGAGCTGGGTGTGAGCTGCTGTATTCCCAGCTGGAAAAGCCACCCGTTCCCCGGTGGAGTTGGGTGTGAGCTGCCGTATTCCCAGCTGGAAATCTCGGCTTTGGCCAGGCTGGGAGGTCTCCAGGCGCCCGCTGTGTGCCGTGTCGGGCCCCTCGTGGCACAGGCTCAAACCACTGCTCTGGGGCTCTGGCCAAATTCCAGAGGTGGCGATGACATTGCTCAGCCACCACGCTCCCGCCTTTCCCGCCCTAGGGCACGGATCCCTGCAGCACCGGGGCTCCCCAGACCCCCAAGGCTTCCTTGAGCCCTGGCCAGTCCCTGAGGCCCTCTCAGCGTTCTGGAGCTGGTGGTGGAGAGCTCTGGTGCGCCAGGATTTGGGTCTGGGACAAGCGGGGCCGTTGTTTTCCCTCAGCCGAAGCCGACGCCCACACAGGCAGCTGGACTTTGGCTCAGGGATGGAGGGAGAAGTCGGGATGTTTGTTCCATTGTTTCTGGGGAAGGAGCAGGAACAGTTGTGCTGAGCCCAGCCCTCCATCCCGCTGGAGTGGGAGCTGGGGTGGGTGTCTGAGGGTCACCTGCTCTGAGAGGAGCAGGGCATTCCCGGAGTTTTGCCAGCACGGCTGCTGCTGAGGCCAAGCTCTGAACCAGAGCAGAGAACTGAGCTGTGTTTATGGGTTTTTTTTAATATGAAATCTAACCCTATGGAAACCTCATGCCCCAGCTGTGGAACTGGAGTGGGACAAGAATATCTTGGGGTGGGCTGTGGAATCACGACCCCAGGTGCTCCATCAGTGTGTTTGGGATCTGCCCAGAGATCCTTGGATGCACTGAGGACCCTTTCGGGCTCCTCTGGTGTGCATGAGGGGGTGATGCCTGGAGGGATGGCTGCTCCCTGAGCCTGGCTTCTCTGTGGCTCCTGCTGCTCTCGCCCTGACCTGCTCCTGCCTTTCCAGGATCACAAGGTCCGGCCTCCTCTTTGATCCCGCCTTTCCCGACGATATCACCAAGCTGAAAGTCTCCAGCGTCTCCTACTTGGGCAACAAACTGGAGGTCACCATCACCAGGGAGGAGATCAGGATGGAAGTGACTGAGGCCTCCTGGGACCATCCCCTGGAAGCTGTGCTGGGGTCGGGACAGCGCTTTCCCCTGTGGGAAGGTATGGGCAGCAGTGCCTGGATCTGCTTCCCGAAATCATTTGGGAGGAAACCCTTCCCCTGTCTCACACCGAGCTTTTCTGTTGCAGGGCAGAGCGTCTCCTTCCCCACAGCACCCGGACGGATCCAGAGGTCACCCAGCAGGACCCCCTGAACCCTGGCTGCTCCAGGTGTTGCCCACTGGATCGGGAAATCCGGGGTGTTGGTGGAGGGGGTAGGCAGCAGTGGGTGGAAAGGGGCTGCCAGGCTGTGCCAGGAGGCCTTCGCCCCTCCTGTCCCTGTGTGCCACCTGTCCCTGTGTGCCACCTGTCCCTGTGTGCCACCTGTCCCTGTGTGCCGCCTGTCCCTGTGTGCCACCTGTCCTCGTGGCCCCGGGAGCAGTCAGTGGCTGGAGCTGTCACCACATCTGAGCCCCCTGCTCCCCTCCACACCTTGGCACGGGAGAGGAAACCAAGCCTGGAAGGTGACCATTTCAAAGGTCTGGAGTTGTTTATGCTCTCGACATGTTTGTGTTTTAAGGAAGCCTGTTCCTGACTCCAGGATCCTGTCTCCAGCTCCTCCAGCATGTCCTGCCCTGTTCCTCACCTTCCCCTTGGGTTGCTCCCTGTGCTCAAGGAGCTGTGGAGGTTCAGCCACTGCTATTTCACCAGATGGATGATGTTCTGGCACTAAATATTACTCCAAAATATGCAGCCAAAAGCCTTTTAACCCCGTCCCCGGGGCCCCGTGCGGAGCAGCCCCGGGAATGCCGAAGGCGTTCCCTGCCCCGAGGGGTCTCTCCTGGCCAAACCAACCCCAGGAATCTCGGCCCGGTTTATAAAAAGCCCCGTGCCCCGAAGCATCTGGGAATGCTTAGGGCTGGAGCAGGGACTCTCCCGCTGCCGTGTAATTACTTGGGTCCTGCTCCGGCCTCATCAGAGCCACCAGCCGCTAATTAGCGGCGGCTCTTGGCACGGCGAAGGGACCGTGCTGTCCCCAGCCCTGCGCACTGCGCCGGGACTGGGAATTTGGATGGGGCTGGGATACAGTCTGTGCCAGGGCTAGCTGGCAGTAAAGGGTGTTTATCCTCAAGAATGGGGTCCTTTATTCCCAAAACGAGCCATCTCCAGCCCGGGCAGAGGGAGCCGGGAGCAGTGGGGGTGCATCCCACCTGCCCCCACGTCCTGGCCGGGGTTGGCTGGGAATGTCTGTGTCGCTGCAATGAGTTTGCAGGTGTCAGCCTCCCTTTGGGGGGGCGAGAGCACACCCCATTTGCTGCATCCTGCCCCCGCCAGGCCCAGGAGCGTCTCTGCTTCCTCCCCTCCTCGGTGCCGGGGGTCCCGGTGGCCAGAGGTGGCCCTAAAGGCTTTGGGAATGACGGTGTGTCCTGGCTGCTGGGAGCCCGATCGGACCCAAAAATCCCTATTTTTTCCCCCTATTTTTTCCCCCTATTTTTTTCCCCTATTTTTTTCCCTATGGCACCCCCCCCTTCCACCCCTTTCCACACGCAGAAACTGGCGCTGTGTGAAGCGTTTAATGATTCAAAATAGCGACCACGGAAGCTGGGGCTTCACACGGGATAACGGGAGGTAAAAAAAAGCCCGCAGGATAAACAAAAACAGCTGTGCCCTGACAGTGGGGTTGGGGAGCGGGGCGGCAGAGAGGGGTGGTGGCCTTTTTTGGGGGGGCCACCAGCGATGCAGAGGAGGCTCCGCCAGCCCTTGGTCCTGGGTCACTGGTCCTCGTCGTCGCTCCCGCTGAACTGGTAGGTGAAGAAGCCGACGGAGTCCTGGGCCAGCTTGGAGAGGTGGATGACGCCGGTGACGATGAGGGCACCGAGCAGGAGTGGCAGCACCACGCTGCCCGCCGTGGCCAGGGCGTTGTAGCACCGCGCCTTGGAGCTGAAGTGCCGAGCAGCTTCCACGTCCCCGGACACTTTCCGGTCCCGAGCCTGCAACGGCCGAGGAGAGACCTTTCCCTCAGCCCCCTCCTGCTCCAGGGCTTTGTCCTCCTTGCAACCCACAATTTATCCATCCATCCATCCATCCATCCATCCATCCATCCATCCATCCATCCATCCATCCATCCATCCATCCATCCCAGGCTGCTCCTGCTCCCCTCCAGCCCCGCATCCTTTCCCACTTGCGTTTTCATTCCTGCTTCATCCAGAGCCTCGCTGGCTCCAGCCCCAGCCTGTCCCCATCTTTCTATTTCAATCTAGTCCAGATGGAGCTGGGATTTTCCCTCTTGCTTCCTCCGGAGCCTCTCTGGCTCCAGACCCTGCTTGTCCCTGTCCTTCCACAGCCGGAGCTGCTCCTGCCGGGGGGCGGGGTGGAGGCATCGCGGCCCCCGTGGCATTTTTTAGGATGAAGCAGCCGCTCCTCGGGCGGCGGGCAGGGGGCTGTGGTTATCCAAGGCTGTCCCACAGCCTCCGGAATCAGCGGCAGGAGACGCGGGGAGGATTCACCGGCGGCAGGTGTCACCCGCCCATGGCGAGTGTCGGGATGTGCCCGCCCCGGCCCGCTCGGGAGTTATCCCGAGCGCCCGGTGCCTCCTCGGACATCCCTCCCGTACCTTGACGGCGAAGGCGAGCGCCACGAAGCCCAGGCAGCAGAAGTTCATGTAGAGGGTGTTGAAGATGGCCCAGACGAGGTGGTCGCGGGGCTCGGGGGCGGCGGGGGGCGAGCCCCGCTTGGAGGGCCGCTCCTCCCGCGGGTACGAGGTGTCCATGGCCGCGGAGAGGGGCACCCGCGGCTCCGGCAGCATCGGGGGAGAGCGGCCGGCGCCGCCTTTATATCCCCGCTCGGCTAAATATAAACCTGGGAAATTACAGCCCTGAGGGATGCGGTCGTCCCGCACGCCGGGCTGGGAGAAAGGCTGGGATGGAGAGCCCACGGGCTTTTTATAGCCAGCCTTCCTCCCGGGACGAGGAGCACGGGTGGCTCCAGCGTGCCTCTGGAGCGCAGGAGGGTGGCTGCAAGGCTGGCACAGGTACCTCCGACCCCACCCTCCAGGTGTGCCGGGCAGGGCAGACCCCTCGGCAGCGCTTTTGGGCTCTCGGGTGGAAGAAGCGGGAAGTAAACACGGAAAGGTGTCAGAGCCACATCCACGGGGCGCCCCGGCAGCGGAGGGGAGACGGGGCTGCAGGGTGCGGGGCGTGGGCAGCCAAAACACAACGGAGGGGATTTAATTTCCTTTCTCTGCCGTGCCCTAGGCGTTGGGAAGAAACTTCCCCGGGATCTGGGCTGGAAGGGTTCTGCTCCAGAGACAGAGAGAGGAGCGGGAGGAAGAGGAGGAGGAGGAGCGGGACGCCACAGAGCCGCTCGAGGACTCTCTGCGGCGCGAACGAGGTGACGACGAGCGGCTTTGGAGGAAGGAAATTTATTGGCGGCAGCGGCGACCCACAGGTGCGTCACAGGTGCCAGGGAGCGGTGAGCAGAGCAAAGCGCGGGGGGAGCTGTCCCCCAAGCCCCAAGCCGGCCGCCGCGTCCCCTCCCGCGGGGGCACCCGCGGCGTGGGCAGCGAGGGGACCGCGGGTCCCTCCCTCGGCCCCCGCGCCCCGAGCGGGCACATTGCGGAGGCAAAGAGGAGGGAGCGGGAGGGGGAAGCACCCCGCGGGTGGGGCCCGGCGGTGGTCAGGCGGCTCTGAGCGAGGCGATGATGATGATGGCGATGATGATGAAGATCGCCCAGGCGAGGGCGACCACCACGGAGCAGACGATGTTCGCCACCCTGGCGCGGTCGCTGTGGCGCCGGGCACCCTCCGGGTCCCCCGCCGCCTTGCAGTCACGGGCCTGGGGGACAAACGGGTGTGTGGGGGGCACCGACCGGAGAGCCAGCCCCACCCGGGGGTGGCCGCAAGGTCGTGCCGGGACCCCAGGAAGGCGTCACCCGGGGCACGGCGTGAGGCCAGCGGGCACTGCCGCGACGGGGGCACACCGCATCGGGGAGACCAGATTGGGGCTCCAGGATGGGAGACTGGATCTGGGAATCCGGGGATGGGGGAAGGGTTTGGAGGCTGGGGGGGAGGCAGGGAGGGCTGGGGGATCCCGGGGTGAGGGAAAGGTCCCAGTAGGGCTGGGTCGGGTTGGATGGGAGGTCCGGAGCTGGGGAGGGAGTCGGGACAGGTCGGGGATCCCGTGCCGGGCTCAGTCCGGGTGGGGGTCCCGGGGCCGATCAGGACGAGATCCGGGGTGTCTGGCGGGGGTCCCCGGTTCCCCCCCCGCCTCACCTTGATGGAGTAGACGAGCGCGGGGAAGCCGAGGCAGCCCAGGCCGCCCAGCGCGCACCACAGCAGCACATTGAACACCGACCAGAGCACGTAGTCCCGGGGCTGCGGGTCGGAGCGGGGGCCGGGGCCGGCCGCATCCCATTTGGAGGACTGCAGTGGGATGGACACGTCCGCCTGCCTGGGCTCCATGACCGGGATTGAACGCCTGGAACTGGGAGGGAGTGCGCTCAGGGCGGGAGACCGACCCCGCACCGCCCCGCAGAGGGAGGGGGGGCACGGTCCCCCGCGACCCCCATCCCACACAGTCTGGGGATGCAGGGCAGCGCTGGGGACCCGTGGGGGCTCAAGGGGACTTGGGAGGCTCCAAAGGGACTTGAGGAGGCTTGGGGATTGTTGGAAAGGGAACAAAATTTAATTTCTTTTATGTAAGTTTAGTCAGGGGGTTGTTTGGCTTTGCCCAGGGGGAGGGGAATTCAAGGTTCTCCCGGAAAGACTCTTTTAGCAGGGAGACGCCCGATGATCTGAACATCCACAGATTGGGAGCAGCCAGAAGATACGGAGGAGATCAGCGAGCATTAGCGAATGTTAACCAACACCACCTCTCCCTGGCTTGGCTGGGCTGGGAAATTGAACCGAAAATGAGCAAATTAGCATCGAAGGCGAAGGGATCGAGAGCCCATAGCAGACCAAATACTAAGAATCGTGCAGTTTAGACCGGTGGGTGAGAATTTCTTTGGGTTCTTGTCTATGTAGGTGTGGGAAACATCAGGTATGGAACTACGTGTGGATGGAATGTTTTCCTTGACACGTCCTGGCCAGAACAATGTAATGCCTCGTTCCCTGTCACTGACAAACATCGTGCTGGAGGGTTTTTATTCTCTTCCCGAGTTTCGGTGGCAGATGGGCTGGTGAGAGCTGTCCACGGCAGCCCGGAGCGGGCACAGGAGCCAGGTGACTGCTTTGGGCTGGGAAAGGGTCAGTTTTTAACACCTTGGCTTGTGCGGGGCTGCCCTTTGGATTTGCATTGGAAACCGTCAGTAAAAGCAGGGAGAAGGATGAAGAGGGGATCTTGGAGTGACGGCCTTTGTTGTCCTGAGTTCCCATTGGGCGTGCTGGGGTTTGGGCAGGCCAAGCCTGGGGTCGGGCAGGAGGCAGATCCTGTTTGCAGCGTGTTTTCCAGGAAAAAAGCAGAGCAAAAGATGATTCACCGCAGGCTCAGTGCCAGGCACCCTGCAACAAATATCCGCTGTGTTAGCGAGTGGGGTTTCTGACATCCTAGGAGCGTGGAGTCTTGGCAGGAGCCCGATGTTCGTGGGGAGAGGGAAGAACACGGTTTTGTTCCCATCCTTGCGGGGCCCCGAGGACTGGGGCCTGCTGAGGGCGAGGAGAGCGAAGGGGAAGGGGGAAGCCAGGCCAGCTGCATAGCTGAGGCTCTGCCAGATGGGCTGCAGCCAGCATTTTCCACGACCCTGCTCCGGACGCCCCTGGAGCTGGGCAGGGAGTGGCACGTGCGGCAGCCAGGAGGCGCGAGGATCGCCGCGCTGCCGGCCCTGCCAGCCCTGCCAGCCGAGTGACAGGGATGGCTGAGGCTTGGTGCGGCTTCCTCCGGCCATAGTTCCCTCCCCTGTGGGATGAGGAGAGAATCTGGAGCGTAAACGAGGAAATCGGTGGGCTGGGATGAGTTTAATGGCGAAAGCAATGGCTGCGCGTAGCAGTGAAGCTGAGACGTGGAACTCATTCCCTGCTTCCTGCTGCAGGCAGATGGGCGGCCGGCCCTGGGAAAAACCCCGGGTCCAGGCAAGTGGGATGGGGGATCTGAGTCACAGCAGGATCCCAAATCGCCTGGCTGCAGGGAAGAGACGTGGAATCGGGCCCCGGCGGGGCGGTTCGGGACGGAGCAGCAGCACACACCAGCCCCTTCTCTCTGGGAGCCTCTCCAGCCCTGCTGACCCTATTCAATCCCGTCCCAGCTCATCCTGCTCAAGCCCTTTGCGCGTCCCGCCCCATCAAAGCCGCCTTGCCCTCAGCTCTGCTTCCTGCCAGCCCTTCCTGAGAGCGGGTGAGGACGGGAGCGGTCCCGGTGACACCCCAGCAAGGATCAGGTTCCACCCACATCCTTGGCATGACCTTCACGAGGGCTTCACACCCCGGATGGCTGCAGTATCCGGGTTCCTGGAGCCCGCTGTGTTCCCTCAGCGGTGTCTCCGTGACGAGGGACAATTTCCCCCTCTCCCAGGCACATCAGCTCACGGGCTGACCTTGTTTCTCATCCCGCCGAGCGGCCGTGGAGGAAACCACAAACCACTTCCCTGTGATATGAAACCGAGATGAGGCAAAAGTGAAAGAAACTTTTATTTCAGGAACTGGGATTCCTCTGAACCTGGTGCTTCTCCTCAAAATTATTTTGAGGCAGCTGGGGCTGCAGACCCAGAGCAAAGCAGCAATCAGGATATGGCAGGGTTGGGGATGCTCGGCTCCTCTCCGGGGAGCTGTGTCCATGCCCAGACACCTCCAGCCGTCAGCAAGGGCTCCACAAAAGCTCCGAGTGCGGAGGGAAGAGGGACAGGACACCAGGAGGCTCCGGGCGAGGCACGTGGATTGTCAGCTGGCGCTTTTCGGCGACACCAGGGCACTCCCAGGCTCCGGGGAGCGAGGAGCGCTGCGGGCAGGGAGTTCGGGGAGCGAAGCACAGCCCGCGGGGCAGGAAGAGGACAAGGCGGGGCCGGAGAAAGGGTTCTACCCGTACGGGGTTGGCTGGTACCCTGCTCTGCTGAGGACCACGGCGACCGCGATGATGACGATGACGACGATGACGATGTTGATCACCAGGGCCGTGATGTTGAGGCACTTGGCCGTGGAGCCGTAGCTCAGGGCCCCGCTGTGGTCACCCAGCACTTTGCGGTCCCTGGCCTGGGGGCAGGCAGAGGCAGAGTCAGCGGCGCTGGAGCGGGGCACCCCGGGGTTTCAGGGCTGTGGGAGAGGTGCTGGAGGTGCCAGACTGGGCTGAACCCCCCCCAAAACACCGGGGATACCGTGGGGTGCCCGCTGCCCTCCCCGCCCCAAACCGCTGCAGCCCCCAGAGCTTCCAGCAGGGACTCCGTGGGGTCAGTGGTCCACGAAGAGGGGACTCTGTGGGGTCAGTGGGGCGCCTTTCTGCTCTGGGGTTTGTGGGCTCCATCGGACACCCCTGAACTGAGGCTCTGTGGGGTTCACGGGCCACCCTGGGGCCGGGGGCTCTGAGGGGTCCCCGGGGCCGCCCCCACCCCCCGCGTCCCCCCGGGCTGCCCACCTTGACGGAGAAGAAGAACGCCAGGAAGCCGAGGCAGCAGAAATTCCCGTACAGGGTGGTGAAGAGGGACCACACCAGGTGATCCCGGGGCGGCGGCGACGGCGGCTCCTCCACCGTCACCGTGGTGCTCCGGGTCATCACCGTGGGGCCCTGGGTCATCTCCATCTTGCTGCCGGGCATCTCCTCCATGCTCACCTCCGCTGGCAGCATCTCGTAGGGCGGCAGCGACTGCTGCATCCTTCTAGCTCGGGGACACCGGAGGCGGCACCTGGGGAGCCCGTGCTGCTTATGGAGGTGGAGGCGCCGGGGGGCGGGCTCAGCAGCCGCGGCGGTTTCGATTCCCCGAATTTGGGACTGAGCGGGAAGAGGCCGCCCCTCCGGACGCCCCTGTAAGGGCAGCGGATACTCCTCCTCCGCGGCGGGGAGAACCCCGGACCCGCTTTTCTTGTTCTCTGTTTATCTAACCTCTCTCAACCCTTTCCTGGCTTATTCTTTCTTTGTTTCCATCGATACCTGTTCTTTACCCCCTACTTGCGTCACTGTTTTCTTTTCCTTTACTGTCTTCACCCTTTTGTTCCCCTGTCCCTCTCCTGTCACTTTTTTTTTTTTTTTTTTAACCTGTTGTGTTGTCCCTTTCCCTTTCTTCCCTTTCCCCTTCTTCCCTTTCCCCTGTTTTGTCCCTTCTTCCTTCTTTGCCCACTTCTTTCCTTACCCTGTTCTTTCCTTCCCCTTTCTGTTTTTCCTCACTTCTTCCCCTTTCTTTGCCCCTTTTCTCCCTTGGGCCCTTTTTTATCCCCCTTTTCTTTCCCCTTCTTTCCCACCCCTCCCTCTTTCTCTGTCCTTAATCCCTGTGAAATCCCCAAATCCTGCTGGATCCCCGAGCCCACCTCCGTCTCCCGCAAATACAGGGCTGAGGCCACGCGGTGCCGCTTTTGGGGGTGCCGTTTGGGATCCCTGGAAAGCCCCGGCTGCCGGGGGCTGCAGCCCCTTAGAGGAATCCCCCTCCAAAGCTTCACGGATGTGAGAGTGCTTGAACTGTTTTAATGCATCGGAACGCGCAGGATTCTGCCGTCCCGGAACCTTTTACTGCCAACTCCTGCAATGTTTCTGATTAAACAAACGAACAAGCGCGGGCCCGCCCTGGAAACTGGGATTTGGTTTCTGGGAATCGCAGCCCAGGGCGCTGGTGCCCTCTAGTTTTCCCGGCCGTATTCCTTCCTTTAATAACGGATTTCTCCGGTGCTTTTGCCCCTGGCCTGAGCCGCGGCAAGGAGGGGACACTGCCTCAGCCTGTGGGATGGGAGAAGAGGGAAAAAGTCCCGCTGTTTTTCACCCCTGCGCTGCGGAGGGAAGAGCCAGCCCGCACATCAGTGCAGTCACTTGTGGCCGGTCAGAGGCGGGCTGAGGGGCACAGAGCCGTGGGCTCCGGGCTCTCCGCATCCAGCGAGGGGGATCCTCGGGACCCCGGCGCGCAACAGGAAGGATCCTGGGGATCCAGCCCCCACGGGATCCCCGCACTCAGTGGGGGAAACGATCCCAGGGATCCCCGCACTCATCTCCCCGGGCTGATCCTGGGGATGCCACCCCCGATCCCGTGGGATCCCGTGGGCTCCAGGGGGCGCCGCGCCTGCGGCTAGCGCCCCCCTGCGGACCGGGCCGGGCGCTGCAGCCCCCGCCGCCGCCGGGCGGGAACGTACCATCCTCGCCGTGGGGGGAACAGGTCCGGGGAAGGCGGCCCCGCCGAAGCCCGCCTCACCAATCGCTCCGACCCCTCGGTCCGTTCGGCACGGAGACCCCGTTCGGTCTCGCCTGACCGCCGGGCCGGGCCGGGGACAGCCCCGGGGGCGCGGCTCCCCCCCCGCGCCCCGCATGGCCGCGCCCGCGGCGCCCCGCGGGGATGCCGGGCCGTTGGCGTGGAGACGCGCGGCGCCTCGCGGGCCCCGCCCCCGCTGCGCGCCCATTGGCGGAGAGCCCGCGGCGGGTGCGCTGCGATTGGCCGGCGGCGCCGTCGCTCCTCGGCGGGGGCGCGGCGGCGCACGGCGCCCGCTCATTCATTCCCCCCGCGGGCGCGGCGCGGGGGGGGCGATGCACCGGCGGGCCCGGGGCCGCCGAGCCCCGCACCGCCGAGCCCCGCACCGAGCCCCGGCCCCACGAGCCGCAGCCGCCCCGCGGCCGGCCCGGAACGCGCGGGCTGGACGGGCGGGGGGCCCCATGGGCCGGGGTTAGCCCGGCGGTGGCGGCAGCGGCGGGGGCGATGCGGGCGGCAGGATGCCGCGGCTCCCGGTGAAGAAGCTCCGGAAGCAGCTAAAGCTGCTGCTGCTGCTGGCGCTGCTCACCTCGGCAGCCTGGTTCACCTACCTGCACATCAGCCTGGTGCGCCAGGGCCGCGCCCTGCGCCTCCCCTTCGCCTACGGCAAAGGTAACGGGGCGGGCGGGGGGTCCCTCGGCAGCCCTCGGAGCGGGGGCTCGGGGGGCTTTGGGGGTCCCCAGGGAGTGGTGGGTCCCCCCCCGCCACTCCGGGGTACCGGAGCATCTGTGCTTTGTGGGTCCCCAGGGAGTGCCGGGGCTCCCTCCCGCTCTGCGCTCTCAGAGCACCTGGGGTTTGGGGATCCCCAAGGGGTTTGAGGGTCCCCCTGCCACGCTGGGGACCCGGAACACCCCCTCAGGGACATCCCCCCACCCCCCGCCTCATTTCCAGCGCTGGCTTTCTGTCCCGCATCACCCGCGTGGGTTCGGGGCGAGCGGGACCCCTCCGTGGGCTCCGCGCCCCGGCGCCGTTCCTTCGGGAGAAGGGGACACCCCGGAGGGTCCCCAAACCGGCCGGGGCGTTCATCGTCCCCCCTCGAGCCGCTCCGTCCTCATTTCTCCGCCCGCTGCCTTGGCTGCGATGACAAAGAGGCCATTTATGGGCGCTCGCCGCTGCTGGAAGGGGCGATCTCTTCTTTGCCATCCCTTCCCGACGTTCCCATCCCATCCCAACCCTCCCCATCCCAACCCAACACTTTCTCAGCCTGTGCTTCTCTACTGTAAAAAAAAACCCAAAAACCCAAAATTCCTTTCTTCTGCCGCCCTCGGAGAGCGGCCGGGATGGATTCCGGGATGCTCCGGAGGGACAGGTGCCCTACGGCTCGGCTTCGCTCCCGGTTTTCCCGTGGCAGACCCCCCCGGGCTGCCCGGGCAGACAGACACAAAGCCGCTCGCAGGATTTGCTGGGTGAAACTTGAGCCGTGGCGTTCTGGCCGGGACTGACCTCGCCGTCCGCGTTTTGTCCTAAAAAAATTGAGAAGGGGTCGGGATTTCGCGCCTACGGAGGGAGGGAAAGGCTTTCCCGAGGGGGTCAGAGCGGTTCCCGGGAGGTTGGCAGAGCCTCTCGGCTGGAAAACCCAAAGTTTCCGAGCGGAGCAGCAGCATGATCCTGCAGATTTTTGGGCCTTATGGTAAAATCGGGATAATGCGAAGGAGCGAGGCAGGAAATGAGGCTGCTGAGGGAGGGGGGGGGGCGCCGGGGGCTGCCGGTTCCCTGCGGGATCCTCCGCGCTGGGAAAGCCGCAGGGTCCGCCTGGTGTTCCCGAGGGGATGTTCCCTGTGTTCCCACCGTTATCCCGAGGCGCTTCCCCCGGCGCCGCCGTTATCCCGGTGCTCGGCACGGCCGCGTCTGGCCTCCGGCCGGACCGGCAGCTCCGGGCAGGGGGGAAATGATGGGATCGCTGTCCTTATCCCTGGGAAAACCGCGGATCGGGGTCCCCCCGGGTGTCGGGGTGCAGCCGTGGCTTTCCTGCCGGGAGGATGCACAGGGATGCCGGGACATTCCCGGGCGCTGAGCCTGGCAGGTGCCTGTCCCTGCGTGCCCTGCATCCCGGGATGCTCCAGGGGGAAGCCATAGGTTTTGCTGTGGGGAGGGAGGAGATGCCCAGCCGGGAATGCCCAGCCCTCTGGGAATGAGGGGTGCTGGGCTTTGGTGGGGAACCTCTGGGAGGTGGGAAGAGAGATGGGAAAGGGCATTGGGCGTGGGAAGTGCTGCCCCTTGCCATGGGGAGCGCGGGCACCTTCCCTGGCTGAGGTGTGGAGAGGTAGGTGATTCTCCAGGGAAAGCTGGATCCAGCCGTCCAGGGCAGGACTCCAGATACTGCTCCTTGCACTGGGATTGTCCAGTGGGCTCCTAAAACCTGGGTGAAGCACTGGGATTTTCCGGTGGGCGTGGGAAAGGCAGAGTTTAGGTCCCACTTGGCCTTTCTGGACACAAGGGGTTGGGTGTGGAGGTCATGCACAGACGGACCCTCATCCCACTGCTGCCGGAGTGGGAGAGGCAGGGAGGGGTGTAGGTGGAAAAACACATTGAATGGAGTGAAAAAATAAGGAAAAAAACCAAACCAAGAAACAAAAAACCCCCCCAAATAGATCTTGGGAAATAAACCATATTAAGGAAAAACCTTGTTGCGAGGGTTTGAGGGAAGAGCATCACTCCAAGGGTCTGTGCACCAAAAGGAGTTTGGGGATGACTTTTGGATTTGGCCACCATGAGCCAGGACCTGTCTGTCTGTGCCAGGGGTGCTGCCCGGTTAATTAACAAGGAAAAAGGTTAATTGCTCATCAAACAGGGTGTCAGTGAGCAGCTGGACGCTCTGGAGGCTGCAGGTGTAGGGCGTGAAGATTTTAGGTACTTTTGGGGGCGTAAATTGGGGAAGACCCAGCCAGGTGGGGTTGGGAGCACAGTGGGATTATCCCAGGGCTCCGGGTGTCCCCTCGGCCCAGCCACTGCTGACAACTGGAGCTGGAGCATCCAGGGGCTGGGCTGGGAGCTGTGCTGGTCCCTGATAAACCCACCCCCTCTTTTCCTCATCTTCTCCAAGTAGATAATTAGCCTCCTCTGCCTAATTGAACACGCGGATTCCTCATTGGAAGTAATGAGGCCATTACGGTGCTCTCCCGGCTGGAAACCGCGCCGAGGCAATGGGGTGGAAACGCGGATGTGCCAGGTGGAAAGGGAAAGGAGAAGGATGAAAAAGCAAAGAAGAACTGGGGAGAAAAATGATAATAGAGCCCTGAAGTGGCTCACTGCGGGGGGGTGTGGGGTTTGGGGTTTGCTGGGATTGAGCGTGGAGGGAGTTGGCGGTGCTGGAGTGGGGGTTTGGGGTTTTGGGGGAGCACGGGATGGGTGCTCAAGCCAGTTCATGGATGAAATGGAGCTCTCTCTCCCTGCTGGATGTGGCATGTGGATGTGTCACCCCTCTGCCCTGGTCCAGAGGGCTCCCAAAACCCCCTGATCCCGAGGCAGCGGTGGGATGGATGCTCTGTGTCCTGTCCTTGGCTGTTCTCCCCTCAGGCACCCGTCTTTGGGGAGAGCAGGAGGCACAAGGTTTGGGATAATGTCTCCCTCTGGGATCCATCTCAGCACATCCTTTGATTTTAATTGGGAAGCTGGAATGCTGCAGCCTGCTGTGGGGCTCATCCTTTTCATTGGGGATGCCGGGAGCAGGTAGGGAAGGGGATGAGAAGAGCCCTTTGAAGATGAAGGGGCAGTGGGACTTGGGAACTGGGCTGGCAGCTGCTTTTTCTTCTCCTGGCATTGCCCCTATCCCTGCTGGAAAAGGCTGGCTTCCCTGGATGGATCCAGTGCCAGGGAAAGCAGGTCCCATCCCTGCTGCTGAAAGGGAAGTTTGGAGCTGGGGGAACGGGCTGGTTTGGGTGTCACTGGGGCCCTTTTCCACATGGGAAACCCTTCCCGGGCTGCCCCAGGCTCCATGCCCTGCCCCTCTAGGCTGCCCAAAGGGAAAAATTTGGCAGCTTGGGGTTTTGGGTTTTTCAAAAGCAAAAACGTGGCTCTTGAGAGGCACGAGTGGCTTTGAGCCACCCCAGGGTGGTGGCACCTGTCCCCAGCCTGGCTGTCACCCGGCCCCCTTGGCACCCAGAGGGTCCCCAAAACTGTCCCTTGAGACCAGGGGGAGGTGAGGGGCGGCTTTTCCCGAGCAACAGGAGCTCTTTGCCTCGGTGTTTGGGATCTTTATCCTCCCCAGCACTGCCCTGGATCGCCCCTCCGTCCCTTTCCTGTGCCTGCAGCTGGGCCTCTCCAGAGCTGCTCCTTGGGGTGTCAGTGGCACTGGCAGGACGCAGGGATTTTGGCTGGATGAGGAGCCAGGTGGGAGCCAGCTGCTGGAAGAGGCTGGAAAGCTGGAACTGGGATGGTGACCCCACAGGCAATGCAGAGCTCAGAGGCTGGAATGCGCCCTAAAATTCCCAGCGTTTCGCCGTGACCTTCCCCGGAGGCCGAATCCCAGGGAGCCAAATCTTTGTGCTGAGGGCTGTGAGTGAGCATCATCCCTGTTGGGATGGAGCAGGGTCTCGTGGGAGCTGCTCCAGCTCTCTTTGGGGCTGGAGCAGGTGGGACTGAAGGGCACTGGATGCACAGCAAGGGAAATGGGGGAATTCTGGGAGCTGTCCAATCCCAGGAGGGATTTGAGATCCTGATTATCAGCATGGAAGTGTCGGAGCCACCTCTCCTGGTGGGTGTTTGTCAGCTGGAGCGGTCTCATGGCAGCTCCATCGCCAGCCAGAGCCATTCCGCATCGATTTCCATGCCTCCAGCTGAGAGGGCTGTCACGGAGTGGGAAAACAGCAGCAGAGGAACGGGGGAGGCAGGGAGAAATCCCCCTGGCACTTCCAGTTCCCTCTGCGAGTCAGTGACAGATCCCAGCAGGCAGCAGTGCCCGAGGGAGGCAGGGCAGGGGTGTCCCGGGGCTGGTCCCGTGTCCCCACGGTGGTGACAGACCCCATTCCCCATCGGGAATGTCCCTCTGTCCGGGGGCTGTGGCCAGGGATTTTGTCCCGAGTTTTTCCCGGCACTGACAGGGACATTTGGTGGTGTCGATTCCTTTTGCTCCCAGGCCGTGTCCTCACCGGGAGAATTTGGGAACGGCACCTCTGGGTTTAATGAAGGCGCTGCCACCGCTTCTGCTGCAGCTGTGTCGGGGGTTGAAGTGTCACCTCCCTCCCTCCCTCCCTCCACGTCGCAGGGCTTGGAAAAGGGCCAGGAGAAACCCCGGCAGGGAAGAAAGGGGCTGTGTTTGGAGCTGGGATGTGAAAGGCTCTCTGTGCTTCCCAGCAGAGTTACAGGGCCGGGATCACCGGGAGGCGCTTCTCCCATGGGAGGCATCGCTCCGTGCCCTGCGTGGGTCCCTCGAATCCATGGCCTCCTCCCCAGGATGAGGATCCTGGCTCTCTGTCTGGAGGCTGCTGTGACTCAGAGCTGGTTTGTGCCATGGTTTGTGCTTCCTGCCCCCTCCTCGCTGCTTCCCAAAGCATCAGCGTCGCTCCGGGGAAGAGCTTTTAGTGCTTCCATCCCCTCCCTCAGCATCCCCATCCCTGGGAGGAACTGGAATCCTTCTCCCTCCTCTTCTTCTCCTGCCTCTGAGCTGTTCCTCCTGCAGGGCTGTGGTTGGGCCCAAAGGAGCTCGGGATTTTTGGGAGCACTGCCCTTCCCCACCCCTTATCCCCGTGTCGCTGGTTCCCAGTTCTTCACAGCCTGACCAGAAGTCACTTCCCGATATTTAAATTGCCAGGGAGCTGCATGGAAGCCCAGAAGCCTTTTCTGGAGCGTTCTGGTGCATCTGCTCCTCCCTGGAGGTGGGAGCCCCTCGGAAGGGATGGGGAGCAAGCGGGGGGCTCGTGCCTGTGGGTCCTGACAGCTCCAAGGATGAGCCTGCCCAGCTTGGATCAGCTCCTGGTTTTTGCTCCAGTTCATATCAAACAATCTCCCAGCAGTTCACCGTCCTGACACGGCTGAAGCAGGATGGCCGCATCCAGCCATCCCTCCGGATGCAGCCAGGGATGCTGCTGGCTCAGGTTGCCCTGCAGGGAATTTTGTCTGTGGCGGATCCCACGGGAGGCGGGTTTATCGCCCCCGGGGTCGGGAGAGACTCCCTTGGGTGGGTACCACGGAGCCGCTCCCGCCTCCCGGTCCCTTGGGAGCGCCGAGCTCCACGGATCGGTGCGCCGGGAATGCCGCCGTCCGTGCGTGGAACGCAGGAGACGAGCGCTGGCTCCGGTGCCGCTGCTCCCCATCACCCTCCTCGCGGAGGGAAGAGGGATGGATGCGGGAATGAGGCTGGGCGAGGGGAGGGGGCAGCCCGGGGAGCTGCCAGGAGCGAGCCGGGGCTGCCAGGGGCTGAAGAATGGCCGAGAGCAGAAGAAGGGGCTTTAGAGCTTAATTTCCTGTCCCTGCCGTGGGGATGGGATTTGTGCTGCCATCTCCAAGGAGACGCCGGCTGCGCGGCCACTGGAATACTAATGGCGTGGGAGGCGTGTGGCGGGGGGCTCCGGGCACGCCGAGCCCCTCCCTGGCTGTGCCGGTCACTGAGGCCGCTCCGTTTTGGGGAGTGGGAGCCCCCAGGACTTGCTGGTGGTGGGAAGGAGGGTGTGGAGGGATGGGGACAGCTTTCCATACCCTTGGGACTGGTGTGGTGACCCCTTTTCCCGCAATTCCCGTGGTGAGGAGGTCACTGCTCAGCTCCACGTGGAGGTGGCTGGTTTTTGGGGACCCAGAGGTGATTGTGGAGGTGGCTCTTGGGCACCCACCTCTCCAAGCGTTGCCCTGAGCTTCCCTCGCCTCTGGATTGAACTGTGGATCCGTGCGCCGGCAGCGATGGCTGAACCGCAAGCTCCCCCCATCCCCCTGGGTTTTGGGGTGGCAGAAAAAGAGGATATCCCCCTCCAAAGTAACATTTTCCAAGTGTGCACCATTGTTTTGGGGGTAGTTTAAAATTCCCTGCCCGAGGAAAAGGAGCTGCAGAGGGGGAGTCAAAGTTTGGGGATAATGAGCTCGGCGCAGTAACGAAGCTGGTGGGTCTGGGAGCAAGGTTGTGATGTCAGTGTGATTTTGGAGAAGGACGTGGTTTCGAGGGGATGGTGTCCAGGGGGGTTTGGGGCTGGTGTGCTCTTGGCGGAGCTGTGGGATTTGGAGGGGCAAGGAAGCAGGGATGCATCCCTGAGGGTGGAAGGACAGCAAGACCCCAAGAGCTTATCCCGGCATCTCTGATGTCAGGGGCCGGGAGCTGTGGGGGGTGTAATTAAACCTGCTGCTGATGAGCTGCTGCAAAGCTGCTTAGTGCAAATGGAACGAGGGGAATTGCAGCCAGAGCCCCTCCCCACCGTGTCACCCCCCCTTTCCACATCCCTGTCCTCTGGGAACGGAGGCAGCGCCTGCACCTCCCCTTCCCGGTGCCGGGGGTGTCCCCAAAAGAGGTGCTGGGATGGGGGGGGCCGCGGGCTGACCCCTCTCCGCTCCCCTGGCAGATGGAGAGAGGCCGGGGGAGGTGACGGATGCCGGGAGGCGGCCGGCGGCGGCATCGGCGCAGCGCAGGAAAGCCGAGGATTCCAGCGAGAGCCGCGAGGAAGATCCGATGGTAACCGGGGCGGGAAGGGGCCCGTGGAGGTGACAGCTCTTGTCCAGCTGAGGGGATCCAAGGGTTCCGGGGCTACATCGGAACCTCTGATTCTGCCCAGTGGCCCTCACAGTGGATAAACCCTCTAATATCCCATGGGAGCTGTACCCTCTAATATCCTCTAATATCCCATCCCCCCCAGTGCCCCACACTGTGCTCCACGTGCCCTGTCACAGCTTCCCTGAGTAGGGCCCAGCTTCATTTGCTCTGCAATTCCCCCTTTTTCTGGGCCAAGCCACCTGCTCCTGTGTGACCTGCTCTGTCCTGGACTGGAGAGCCGCTATTCCCCAGGTGGAGCGCTTGGAATTGTAGCCACGAGGACAGCGTGGTGTCCCCTGTCCAGCAGGTCACCCAGCCCCTGTTGAGGGCCCGGCTGTCCCTGTCCAGGCTGTTGTCACCAAGAAGCGTCACAGCAGGGCGGCCAGCTGGGATGGCGGGAGTGGGAAGCCACGGGATGTTCCCTGCCCTACCCCAGAAGTGCATCACTCCTCAGGAATAAGGGACAGATGGACAAAGGAGGGACCTCAGGTGCTCAGAGGAGGCACAGGCTGGTGCTGGCTAAGGGCAGAGGGCGCAGCAGGAATTGCATGCTGGCTTTTCCTGGGAGGAGGGAGAATCCTTCCAGTGCGCCTGGCACGGAACCCTCCCTCGGAACCCTCCCTCCTGAGGTCTTCCAAGGGCACTGCTCCCTCCTCGGGGGCTCTAATGAGTTTGTTTAGGCAGTTTGCTAATTAGTTCCCCGGCACTGTGCATCCGAACGGGCTGTGCTGCGGTGACAGTGCTGTGTCTGCCCGAGGGGGTGGGGGAAGAGGGGGATGATGCTCCGGGGAAGCTGAGGAAGAGGGGAGGAATGCCCTGGAGGGGCTCCAGAAGTACCTGGCTCTTCCTTGTCACCCGTCAGTGAGCTGGAGCTCACTTAATCTCTCTAAATTACAAGATGCAAGCAATGGGATTATCCTAATCCCCTTTAAAGGAGGAGCGGGAGTGCAGCGACATCCCGCTTCCTCTGCTCTGGGTGTAGAGATCACCTCTGTGCTCTTAGGCCCAAAATCCCAGCAGCCCTCAAGGCTGGCCAAACATTTTGGATGGACAGAAAACTCACTGTCTTGGAGAGGTTTTGGCAGAGGAGGGGGAACAAGTTTAGCTGGAACATTTTGAAACTGCTGCCTGCGACACCTTGCCAATGTGCCTCCTCCCGCTTTCCTTTGCCGTGAGCCGTGAAATCTTTCGCCTTGGTTTGGCAACGCTCAGAATGAGGTATTTAGATCCTGGGGTCCTGGGATGGTTTGGCTTGGAAGGGATCTTAAAGCCCATCCAGTTCCACCCACTGCCGTGGGCAAGGACACCTTCTGCTAGCCCAGGTTGCTCCGAGCCCTGTCCAACCTGGCCTTGAGCTTTTCCAGGGATGGGACAGCCACATTTTTCCTGGGCAGCCTGTGCCGGGGCCTCACCACAGATGCACGGAGACACCCCACAAGTATAGGATGTGCTGGCCCCAATCACCCATCCCATCTCTCCCACAGAATGACGGGCAGGACGCGGATGGCTGGTTTTCCAGAGGCCAGCGTTCCAGCCGAGCCAGCACCTATCCCAAACTCAACCTGACCAAGCAGGCCTTGCCCTGGAGCGAGCAGGTGGGTGGGCAGGCAGAGCCTGGGGCGATGGAGGAGGAGGAGGAGGAGCAGCCCCACTCAGCTCCCTCTCTTCCCCCTCAGTACAAAGGGAAGGCAAACCTGCACGTCTTCGAGGATTGGTGTGGCGGGGCCGTGAGGCACCTGAGGAAGAACCTCCACTTCCCGCTCTTTCCCCACGTGAGTCCCGGGAAAGGTGCTCGGGGGTTGGCGGGAGGAGGGCCCAGCCTTCACTCCCTGCGTCTCCAAGACTGGTCCTCGAGACCTCGGCTTGCAGGCTTTGGCTCGGGGGGGTGATTCCCAGCTGGAGGAGAGGTGGGTGGTGACGGGGCCACCTCTGTGCCGGGGTGTGGGAGCCCGGGATGAGGTGGAGGAGGTGATCCGTGCCCGTCTCCTCGGCAGACCCGCACCACGGTGAAGAAGCTGGCTGTGTCTCCCAAGTGGAAGAACTACGGGCTGAGGATTTTTGGCTACATCCATCCCTTCAAGGATGGTGAGTGACGGAGCTTTTCCCCCACGCAGCGACGTGGAGACGCCGTGTCCTTCCCCTTCCCGGCCACGGGAGGAAAGAAAGGCTCTCGGAGATGGTCCCCAAAGCCTGGCTCCTGGGCAGGAGGGTCTTTCTGGAGCAAAGCCCCTTTTTCCTGCGGCTTGGAAGGGAGGCAAGGCCCTGATGCCATCCAGGACAGATCCTGGGGTGGCCCCATCCCTGTTTCCCCATCTCACCACGAGGCAGCAGCACCGAGCCCACGCCACCCCCTGTCGCTCGGTGGTGTGACCCTCTGCCCCTCTGCCTGGCTCTCTGCAGGGGATTTCCAGTTTTCCGTGGCATCGGATGACAACTCGGAGTTCTGGCTCAGCTCCGACGACAGCCCCTCCAATTCCCGACTGGCCGCATTCGTGGGCAAGGTATGGCGTTACCCCTCTGCCCTGCCCTGCTCCAGGGGGAAGGATCCACCTGTGGCTGTGCTGCGGGCAGCTCTCCTGCCTCTCCGCTCCTTTGGGAACGCCAGGCTGTCTCAGCCTGCTCCCATCCCTGGCCGGGCCTGGCTTGGCTTCCAGAGGAGCCCCTCGGTCCCTTCTTGGCTGGACCTGCTGAAGACCGGGGGATGTAATATTTATTCCTGGATTTTCTTGGGGCTAATTCCTATAACGGGAAGCTGTTTGGGTTTTGTTGGGGTGTCCTGCTGCTCTCACGCTCCTCCTTCCTTCCCAGCTGGGCACCGAGTGGACGGCGCCGGGAGAGTTCACCAAGTTCAGCTCCCAAGTGTCCAAGCCCCTGCGGTGAGTGTGTCCTGGGGGATCATCCCGTGGGGATGGAGTCGCTGGCTCTGGCCTCCCTGGGCCGTGATCCTTTCCCAAAAGGCACGTGGGGCTGGGCTGGACCCCACATCCGTGGTTTGAAGGGGCAGGTGACGAGGTGGGGACGGAGCTGTCCCAATGTGCCCCCGGTGCCACGAAACCCCTCGGCAGTGGAATAGGGAGCAGACACCCTCCTCAGCTCCCTGTCTCCTTGCCTCAGGAAGGTTTTACCCACCCGTGGGCGGGTCAGGGAGGCTTTCCCAGGCTGGCCCTGGGCTCTGACCGCCGTGTCCCCAACCCCTGCAGCCTCATGTCCTCCCGCCGTTACTACTTCGAGCTGCTCCACAAGCAGGATGACCGGGGCTCGGACCACGTGGAAGTTGGGGTGAGTAAATGCCCTACCCCCCCATGCCAGTGCCAGGGCTTTTCCCATGCGTGTTCCAAGTGCTTTCCTTACCCTGGAGCAAAGCCACGGTGTCCCCCTCCCACGGCTGCCCGTGGGGACAAGTCGGTGTCACCGTTTCCCTGGTTATTCCAGCGCTGGGATGCACGGAGTGCTGTTCTCCTCTCCTGCTGGTGGTTTTTGGGCAGCTGAAGACCCCTGCCATGGCATTCCCGTGGACAGGAAGAGCCCGGAGCAGGCAGGTCCCACCTTGCTGGCTGCATCCCAGCAGTGGGAGAGAGGTGGCCGAGGCGATGGAGCGATTCCCTGTTTTCTCCTTTTTTCCCCCGCCTTGGAATTACCACGGGTTTCGAATCTGAACTTGCCTGCCTTGGCAGCGCAGCCCTGGCAAAGCCTGGAGCGTGTGTCAGGGGCTCAGGCTGGCTGAGGGGAAGATGTTGGCTCGTTAGCAAAGGTTTCCTTTCTCCCGAGAACTCGTTAATCACTGGAGTCACTCTGGTGCCAGCAAAGCATCGGGGGAGGCCGGCACCACCCCTTCCTTGCTGGCTGCCTCCCTCCCTCCTCCCCGGCCCCTCTACCCCGATAAGATCTGCATTTCTCCGGGCAAAACACAAACGGTGGGGAAAACAAATGGATGGGGGAGACGTTTCTGAGATGGGATGTTTTCGCTGGAGGCAGGGAGCGAAGCCTTTCAGCCGTGCAGGGAGAGACAACAACAACAACATCCACAACAAAAGCAGGACCCTGATGTGTCTCGCCCCCGAGGGCTTTGGAAGGGCTTGTCCCGACAAGGGCTCCAGATTGGCTTTTAAAATGCTGGAGTTAAATCAGGGCAGGCGGCTCTGGAGACCCTCTTAAATCAAGGCAAGCTCTTCTTTATTAAGCACCGGAGTGAGGAAAGGAGTCCTTTGGTCGCAGGGCTTGTGACAGCCCCAGAGGGAAGCAGCATCAGCCTGTATCCTACCCACAGGAGCCATTCCCTCTCTAGCTCTGCAGGGATCCCCGCTAATCCCAAACCCTGCAGGAAATGGGGCAGGATCAGCCCTCTCTCTCTCTCGCTCCTCTTCTGCAGGGAAGTTGCTGGGAGCTGTGGACAGGGAGGAACCATCCTGGGGTGCCGGGGTTCATCCTGACCCTGCATCCCTCCTGCTCATTCCCCATTGTAATAAATACGATTCACCAAATTCGATAAATCAAAATTTTTGAATTTTATTGAGAGACAAAATGACAGTCTCCGATAGCCACAATTAAAAGGGACAGCGTCGAGCCCGGGATCGGCGCTGGGTGATGACGGTAACACACTCTGTCAGTATGTCACCCCCTAAGTTCACAATTTGGGTCTCCAAGCCGCGGATTTTTATAGTCTCTCGCTGGGGACCGGCTGAGACCGTGAGACTCGTGCCTTGAGGTATCTTCATTAGATATTCATGTCCGTGTCCGGGGTCCGATGAATAGTTTCTCGAAGGCAGAACAATGTCCTGATGGCCGTGTCTGGAGAAGTTTTTGGAGGTGGTAACTTCGGGCCCGGAACAGATAAGATAGTGATCTGATACAATCAGGCGATCATCAGAGCACCCATCTCCCGTTTCCGTCCTTTTGTGTTGCCTTTGCAAGGTTCTCAGCAGCGATTTACTCGATTTACTCGTGTCTCCTCTGTGCAGCTGCCGTCCCGGTTAACCCTGTATACACTTTTCGGTTCATAGATTTTAAACTCTATTTCAACTAAAATCTTTTTACAAGATATATTCAGTTACATTATTTATTGTTCAACACGAATTAACTTTAGGACACATATTACACCCATCTCCTTTTATTTTTTTTCCCAGTGGCGAGTTTTCCTCCCCAGCCTGAAGTTTGAGGTGATCGACTCCTCCTACATCTCCCTGTACACGGGTAAGGGCCAGGTGCCTCCTGCAGCCGCAGCCAGCCGGCTCTCCAGGGGCTGCACGTGCTGGGAGAGAGGGGAACGAAAGCAGAACCCGGGAAATTCGGTCCCGGGGTGACATCTCAGCCTCCGAACCCCCCCCGCCGGATTTCTGCCTGGCGTGAGGACGGATGCTAGGGCTGCAGCGGGGTGGGATTGATGCTGGGAGCAAGATGAGGTGCTGCTAAAAATGGGAGGTGGAGCCGCAGCTCTGCTGCTGCTCCAGCCTCGTCCTGGCTGCCAAGACCCCTCTGGCTCCGGGGCCTGGCCCTGAGTTACGAGGAGCTGTCGTGGAAGCGGGGATGGATGGCACAAGGTTTAATTAAATCTATAGATCTTCTGCTTCCTGCCCCTGCCCTGGCAGCAGGAAAGGGATTGATGGATGGGTCCTGCCCCGGCGCTCCGCACGGAGCGGGAGCGGCCATCATTCCTGCTCTGGAAGTTGTCGATAAGGAGGAGGGGGCAGGCAGGATCCGTGGGGAGAAGAGGGATGAGGGGTGCCAGTGGTGCTGATGCGGGTGCCCGTGAGATGGATGACGTGCAGATAAATCCCTGTCCCTTGGCAGCGGCTCTTCCTGCTTCTCCTTCCTGCTTCCCGGCTCCCTCAGAGCCAGCAGCACCCTGAGGCAAAGCCGTGTCACCCCTGGGGAGCCCATCCCTGGTGGGGGCTGCCAGCAGCAGGCAGAGCTCCCTCCTCCCTTCTCTCCATCCTCCCTCCCTCCCTCTAGACTTTTCCAGGGCCTTCAGCCCAGCCCCAGCCAGCTGCAGGGACGCATTTGGGAAGCCTTTCCCTGCCACAGGAAGAAGGACTTGGGGCTTGGGAAGGGGGAATCCTGCTTGCCTGTGGCTCTGCAGCAGGCAGGGCTTCCTGGGAAGGGAGCAGGGTGACCTCCTGCGGGAGCCTGGGGGTGGCCGAGGGTGACGTGCCACCCTTGTCCTCATTAGTCGGTGCAATACTCATTAGGCTGATTAGTCAGGATGGCTGTGGGAGGGCAACACTGCCATCCCCGGGAGCAGGAGGAACGCATGAGGAACGAACGGTGCTGCCAGCCCTCTTGGGGGATTGGGAAAGGCTCCCCTGGAGGGTGCTCCGGGCTCAGCCCCGGCGCTGTCCCGCAGATGAGTCCGCCCTGAAGATGAACCACGTGGAGCACATCCCGCAGACCTTGGCCAGCCACAGCGGGAGCCACCTCTGGGAGGCACAGCGGGACGAGCACGGGGCCGACATGCTCAAGGCCGACCCCAGGGACACGTTCTTCCTCAGTAAGTGCCTGAGAGAGCACCCACGCCGATCCCCGGCGGGGTTCGGGCGAGGAGAAAAGGCCTGGGTCATCCCTGCCCGGTCTGCCCGTCTCCTGAGCGGAGGCATCTCTGCTGGGGTCTGTGGGAGCACGTTGGGATGCTTTGGGCTCCTCCGCAGCGCCTGCCATCGAGGCGTCCCGCGTGGAGAACGTGCTGGTGCCCTGTGCCTACAGCCCCACCTACGTGGTGAAGGATTTCCCCATCGCCCGCTACCAGGGCCTGCAGTTCGTAAGTGTCACCCTGGGGACGGGGACACGGTGCGGCCCAGGGCAGGGGTGTTCCCACCCGGGTGAAATCCAGGAGGAAGCGTCCCTCGCTGGAGGCTCGGGCTGAGAGGGTTGGGGTTGAGGTGCTGGGGGTCACTTTGGTGTCGGTGATGGCCCCCAGCTCCTGGGGGTGACACGGCGCCATCGCCGCCCCAGGTCTACCTCTCGTTCGTGTATCCCAACGACTTCACGCGCCTCACTCACATGGAGACGGAGAACAAGTGCTTCTACAGGGAGTCCCCCCTCTACCTGGAAAAGTAGGTACCGGGGGCCGGGATTTTGGGGTGCCGATGTCCCCAGTGCTGAGGTGACGCACCCTCAGCCACATGTCCCTGTCCCTCGTGGAAGGGCCACCCCAGGCTGGCTCTTTCCCCATCTCCCAGGCGTGCAGCAGCTTGAGTGCTCCTGGATTTGGGAACCCCGGGTGCACCCCCTCAGCCTCCCTTCTCCCGGGCCCTCACCTTGCTTCTCCATCCCCAGGTTTGGGTTCTACAAGTACATGAAGATGGATGAGGAGGAGGAGGATCCGCGGCAGCGAGCGTTTCTCTTCCTTGGCTCCGACAGTGAGTCACCGGGGGTGGCTGGGCACGGGGCCGAGCTCCCGGCGTCCGCGCTGGCAGCCCATCCCCTCGGAGCCGTGGCTCAGCGGGATGACTCCGGCGGTGCCAGAGGCTGCAGGAGGGCTGGGCTGCGCAGAGCAGCGTCCCTCCGAGCCCGCCTCCGAGCATCCTGCTTGGCATGGCAACAGGGCGATGTGGGATGCGGGAAGCAGGGCACTGGACTGGGATTTGCTCTCCCTTCAACGTCTCGGCAGTGGGCAGCAGGAACCAGACCCAGTGTGGGATCTGGGGGTGTCCATGGAGCCCCGGGGGTGCTCCTGGGGAACCAGAGGCTGTTCGGAGCCTGCCTTGGTCAGTTTGCAGCTTGGCAAAGCCCTGGCAGGTCAGGTATTGCTCCTGGACGGAGTGGAAGCGGCGCCACGATTTGAGGTGGGGATAAGTGGGAGCAGCTGGGGCTGCCAGCCCTGGTGGGTGTCCCAGCGTGGGCATCCCCTGCTGCCCCAGCTCCGCTCCCTCACCCCAGCCACTCACAGGCTCCTCTCCTGCTGGGATCGGGCTCTGCCTCCTTGTCTCAGCCTCAGGGTATTGATTTCTGCCTTTGCTCCCTAGATTTCCTGGAGGACGAGGAGGAGGAAGAGGAAGGAGTGGACAGCCCTGAGCCCACAGACCCGCCTCGTGAGGCCAAGGAGCAGAGCTTCGGGCCGGCACCCGGAGCCAAAGGGAAGGATCCGGCGCCGGTCACCGGGGATTTCGGGGATGACCTGGACTATTACAGCTTCCGCCGGCAGCGGGGCCGGGCGCGGGCCCAGGTGGGCACCCCCGGGCAGCCGGGGACGTGGGGCACATCCAGCCCACCGGCCGCCCTCCCGGAGGATCCCGCGCCGGAGCGGGGCCCGGGCCGGACGCTCCGTTGGCTGCCCCAGGACGAGGGCGAGGAGGACGAGCTGGAGCTGCCGGTCTCTCCAAAGCACGGCACGGCCCCGGGCCTCCAGCCCCGCCTCTCCGTGCCCATCTTCGGGGGCAAAGCCAAAACGCCGGGTCCCAGCAGGCCGGCGGCTCCCAGCGAGGCCAAGAAGCCCCGGAAAACCCAGGAGAAGGTCTACGTGACCCGGCTGCAGCCCGGGAAGCGCAAAGCCCCGGCCCAGGAGCCGGCCTTCCCCGGCATCTTCCTCTACCCAAAGCCTGTGAAGAGAGTCCACCTCCGCTCCAGGACCCCGCAGAAGCACCCCATCACCCCGGGCAAGCTCCGCGCCGTCCCTGGCCGCCGGAGCCCCTGGCTGCTGAGCAGCATCTCCAGGGAGAGGGACCCTGCCAGGCGGAAGAGCGGCAGGAGGTGGGACCGGCCGCCCAGGCAGCGGGCTCTGCCCGGCCTCCTCGCCCTGGGCACCGAGGGGCTCTTCAGCCACGAGGACACGACCCCTGCCGCGGGCAGGACGGCAGCCACTGCCGACTACAACTCGTCCGAGGCCGCCCGCTCCGAGGGGACGCGGGTGACGTCCTTTCTGAGGGCGTCGGAAACGACGGCGTCGCAGCAGGAGGAGGGAAAGGGCCAGGAGGAGGAGGAGGAGGAGGAAGAGGTGTCGGACTATTCCTACGAGGCGGGGGAGCTGCAGCAGGGCTGGCTGGAGGACTCCATCAACTGGCAGCGGACGTTCAGCGTCAGCTCCGTGGACTTCGAGCTGCTGCGCTCCGACTGGAACGACCTGCGCTGCAACGTGTCGGGAAACCTGCAGCTGAGCGAGAGCGAGGTGGTGGACGTGGTGGCGCAGTACATGGAGAGGCTCAACGAGAAGAACGGAGGGTGCGGAGGGAGCGCGGTGCCGGCGGGAGCCCGGCGGGGTTGGGTGCGGGATGGCGGCGATTTCAAGGCTTCCCTTCTCCCTGCAGGATCTACACCCTGCTGAGGATCGTCAACGTGGAGAAGCGGCGGGACACGGCGCGGGGGAACCGGTACCTGCTGGAGCTGGAGCTGGCGGAGCGGGGCCAGCGCACGGTGCGGCTCTCCGAGTACGTCTACGTCCTCCTGCACCAGGGCAAGCGGGACGACAGCGCCGAGGCCAACCCCGACGGGCTGGCCCTGGGCGCCACCGAGCCCCAGCCCAGTGCCTGGAGCATCCTGGATGGGAAATCTGTCCTGTGCCGGCCGCTGCGGCTCAGCTGGAGGCAGGACGTCATGGTGCACTTCGTGGTGCCGGGTAGGTGCCGGCGGTAGGACGCGGCTCCGCGGGGTCCGTGCTGCTCCCCTCAGCGTCCTCCAGCGGGGTGAGGGTGTCGCCTCCCCTCAGAAGGGCTCGGTTTGGCGGGAGGGGGTGCCGTGGGCGCCCCCCGTGAGCCTGAGGGACGCGTCTCCACGGCAGTGAAGAACCAGGCCCGCTGGGTGCAGCAGTTCATCTCGGACATGGCCGGCCTCTATGGGGCCACGAGGGACGCCAACTTCAACGTCATCCTGGTGGACTTCGACAGCGAGGACATGGACGTGGAGAAGGCCCTGCGGGATGCCCGGCTGCCCCGGTAACTCCCAGCCTGCAGCCTCGGGGTCTGGGGGGGCTCCCCGCGGTGGGACAGGTGCTCACACAACCTGCTGCTCCTTCTCCCCCTCCTGCACAGTCCCCGCCTCACTGCCTCTCCCCTCCTCCTCCTCTTTTTTGGGATTTAAACTACTTTTCCACGTGCATTTGGGGGTGCAGAAACTTGGCTCCTTGCGGGGACCTTCCTGAGAAGGCATCTTTCCCCGTGCTGGTAGTTCCTTGTCCCCTCCCGGCGCTACTTGCCTCGTCCTGTCTCCCCAGGTTCCAATACCTGCGGCGCACGGGGAATTTCGAGCGCTCTGCCGGGCTCCAGGCCGGCGTGGACATGGTGGAGGTGAGCAGGGACAGGGACCACCTCTGGCTGTGGCTTCTCTGCCGGGGCTCTTCCTCTCTGATTCCCCTTGTGCCTGTCCCCTCGCAGGACGAGCACAGCATCGTGTTCCTGTGCGACCTGCACATCCATTTCCCTGCCAACATCCTGGACAGCATCCGGAAGCACTGCGTGGAGGGGAAGCTGGCCTACGCTCCCATCGTCATGAGGCTGAGCTGTGGCAGCTCCCCCCGGGAGCCCAACGGTGAGCGGGGACCCCTTTCCAGCTGGGAACACCCCAAAACCAGGCCGTCACCTCCTCAGGAGGCGGCACGGGCGGGGATGGACCTGTGGTGGGAAGAGGGGTTGGGATGGGGAATCCTCGCGGCTCCCAGGTGGCGGGGAGAGCACAGAGGGGATGATGTGGGCATTTGGGGGTTCCCTCCTCTCCTCACCTCGTTGCTCCCCCCCCTCTCCAGGCTACTGGGAGGTGAACGGCTTCGGCCTCTTCGGCATCTACAAGTCGGACTTTGACCGCGTGGGAGGGATGAACACGGAGGAGTTCCGGGACCGCTGGGGCGGGGAGGACTGGGAGCTCCTGGACAGGTGAGCCTGGGGGGTCCTACAGCCCCTAAACCCCCGGGAGCAGGGTCGGCCACGTGGATTCGGGCACATCCATCAGGCTGGCTGAGGGCTGGATGATGGGGTGGTGAAGGGGAAAGCTTCCCTTTGGGAGAGGGCCGTGTCCATCCGGAGCACTTTCCCTCTGTCCATCCATCCCCTGGGCCCTGTCCCTGTGTCCCTCCATCCCCTGGGCCCTGTCCCTGTGTCCCTCCATCCCCTGAGCTCCATCCCTCCCTCCTCAGGGTGCTCCAGAGCGGGCTGGAGGTGGAGCGCTTGCGCCTCAGGAACTTTTACCACTACTACCACTCCAAGCGCGGCATGTGGAACGCCCGCAGCAAGAAGCCCTCCAAGGACTAGTGCCCAGCTCCCGCCGCGGTTTTCCTGGCGCTGGTGGCTTTTTCCTTAAGGGTCTAATTTCTTAGTCAGCGATGAATTCATTAACTCCTTAGTGTGCCGGTGGGTGCCGGGGGGCTTTGCTGGGTCCTGGAGGGCTGTGCCAGGCTGGGGATACCGGAGGTGGAATTGTGGCATCCAGGATCCTTTCGCTGCAGCTCCTTTCCTGCGTTGCCCCTCCCTAAAATACCCGGTACCTCGTCCCTGTGTCAGGCTGGGGAGCTGAGCTTTGGGGGGGGGTTAAGAACCCCCTGGGGCTGCCCATCCCCTCCTGCTCCCCTTCTAGGAGCCGTGGAGGGAAGGGGGGGTCTGGCTGTGCCCTGCACTCGGGACACGCCGTGGGTGGGGGGCAGAGCCCTGAGGCTGGCACTGCCCGTGCCAGGGGGGGCTGGGCTGGGGGGGACAGGCAGAGCCTGGAGCAGGTACGGGCAGATGATGTTTCCAAGCTAATTTCTGTGAAATTATGAGGTAGGAAGCTGTTTTCAGGAAGTTTTTTGTCTGTTTGGTTTGGTTTTTTTTTTGTTTTGTTTTGTTTTGGGGTTTTTTTTTTATTCTTAAAAAATTAAAATCAGTGTCTTGGCTGGGATTTCCCTCCACTCCATCACCCCCACACCCAGACAGGGATGGAGGGCATGGGAGCCAGGTTGGCCTTTGTCCCTTGGTCCACGAGGGTCCCCTGTCCGTGATGGGAGTGGGCAGCAGCGTTCCGTGCTGTTTCCACGCGAGGAGGAGGAGGAGGAGGCAGCGCCCTGTTTGATGCCCGGCCACACGCCCGGGCTTGCTGAGCCTCCGCCCCACACCTGGGCTCCACCCAGCTCCATGGGGGGCTGCCCTGGTTCCCTGTGCTCCTGCGTGTCCTGGCACACTTGTCCCTGCCCACCCCTGTCCCAGCTCTGTGCTGGTGCTTCCCCTCACCTGTGTCTGTGCCTGGTGGGTGTCTCTAGGGTTCTGCCTTGTCCCACCTTCTGCGGGCTCCTGCTCCTCAGCCAGGTTCCCTGTCTCTCAAATCCCCTGAAATAGTCTTGGAGTTCCCCCCCCCCCCCGAGTGTTTCATTTCCCATTTGCATCCCCCAGGCTCACTCCGAGCATCCCGAGTTTGAGGTGAGGATGGACAAGGGGGGTTCAGCCCCCCATGTGCCATCAGCAAGCAGCCACAGCTGGGGTTTTTTTGTCCCAAATTTGGTACCTGTGGCCCCAGGCTGTGCTGGGAAGGTTGTTTCTCCCCTCTCCTTGCCCCTACTCCCTGTTTTTTTTGCAGCACTTTGGAAATGCTTTGTTGTGGGTGAGGGCTGTGCCCGCTGCGCCGGGAGCCGGTCTGTGGCTGGGCAGAGCGGGTGGCCCCACGGCCCCCGGGCCACCAGTCCTATCCCAAAACCAGCCTGGCCTTAGGCACAGCTTTTCCAGCAGCTTCCCAGCCGGGAGAGCTCCAAAAGCCAGCGCCATCGGAGCGGGCACCGGGCCCAGCCAAATCCAGAGCTGCCACTGGTGCTGGGAGAGGCTGGTGCCAGCAGTGCCGTCCCCGCCGGTGCTGGGGACAGTTTGGGGCCAGCTGATGGCGTCTGCCTGGGCCAGGGCCAGCAGCACAACGCCGGAGGGTTTGTTTCTCCGGCGGTGGCTGAGCCGGGGCCACGGGGTGGCACAGGGATCAGGGGATTGCAGGAGCCACAGGGAGCCTCTCCCGGGCCAGGTGTTGGAGCCCCAGGTGACAGCGGGGTGCGGGCAGGTCCCCACTCCTGGAGGATCAGCCCCGGCCCTCCCTGCCCCGCGGGGACACTGCGAAGGCGTCGGGGCTTGTCCGGGGCGGTGGAGGCGAACTCCGGCATGGAGTTCCCTCGCTGAGGGGCTGCCCCAGCCTTGGGCGTGAGAGGGGAGGGCGTGGAGGCTGGGGGGAGGACAGGAGCCTGCTGGCATCTCTGGGCTGAGAACGGGCCACACGTGGCAGCAGTGGCCACGTGGAGGGTCCTGGCACCTCCCGCCCCGTGCTGGGCTTTGCCAGGGGCTCCCTCCTGATGTCCCCTGCCGACTGTGGGGTGTGGTGGGGGGCCTGGGTGAGTGGTGGTAGGAGCTGAGTGGTGACCCCCCCCCCAAACTGGTTTGGCCCGTTTCAAACGCTCCCTCTCAGCTTATCTGGCTTCAAAGGGCTCCTGCTCCATCCCACGCACACAAACACGCTCCCTGCCAACCAGGGGGAGCCCTCTGCATCCCAAAACATGTGTGTGCCCCCCAAGCTCTGCCTCTCCTGCACCTTCCCCTTCCGGCACCCCCAAACCCTCCCTGCTGCACCCAGGGGTGCCCCGAGCTGCGTGTTCAGGGGCATGTGGGAGGAAGGACACCTTGGATCGCGGCGGCGGTGGGGATCCCTGGGGACCCTTTGCAGCGTCACCAAGGCGGCCGACGCGTGGCTCCGCTGGCCCCCCGCGGACCCCCGGCGGCGCTGGCGATTCTGAGGAGCCCCGGTGAGCCCCGAGGTCCCAGGCTCGGCGGGGAGGCGAGCGGGTTCCATGCAAACACCCCTGCCAGGAGACTGGTTGGGCGAGGTGCGGGGCGGGCCCGCGCACCCCACGCCCGCCGCAGACGCCGGCGCCCACCCGCACCCCGCAGCACCCAGGGGTGCACCTGCCCGCCCGAGGATGCTGCAGGACGACGGCCCTCCGGGGCCACCCTCCCAGGTACGTGCCGGTTGCTCCCGCGGCCATCGTCACCGCTGTCCCCACCGCGGGTCCCCGCGGAGAGCCGGTGTCACTCGCCCCGCCGCGCACCCTGTCCCCACCCGCCGGCCGGGGATGGTGCCCGGGGGTCTG
This sequence comes from Hirundo rustica, assembly GCF_015227805.2. Taxonomy (NCBI): domain Eukaryota; kingdom Metazoa; phylum Chordata; class Aves; order Passeriformes; family Hirundinidae; genus Hirundo; species Hirundo rustica. The sequence continues at coordinate 58,370,376 of NC_053455.1, read as the reverse complement.
GGGCTCCAACGCGGCTGCCCAGCAGCAGCCAGCTCCGGCCCCGAGGTTTTCCCGTCCCTCCCTTCCCTCCCCGTGCCTCGCTGTCCCCGGCGTGGCTCCTGGCACGTGTGCGCGGTGTCCGGGCTGCGTGGAGCCCCGGCGGCCGCTCCCCGCCCCAACACCGACGGGCACGGCCGGCCCTGGGGACCCGGGCGTGGGGACGGGCACTCGGCGCTGCTCGGGGGGTGGGAGAGGACGCGGCGCTGCCGGGAGCCGGGGCTCCCCGGGAATGCGGCTCTGTCACCCCGCGAGGGAGGGACGGGGGTGCCTCCAGGCTGGGGGGCGGTCGGCGGCTGCTGTAGGGACCCCGGACTGGGTTTATTTACCTCTGAGTCATTCCCAGCTGCGGTCGGATCCCCTGGGGAATCCCTGGATTTTGCTCCAAGTGTTTTCTTTGTGCTGATTTGCCGTTTTTAAGCCATCCCGGTGCGTGTATCCCCCTCCTATCCTTCCCCAACTAACGAGCTGCTTGATGAGGCCAGCGCTGCCCATTCCGGCTCCAGGCATTCCTTGAATCCCCCCGGGACCCCCAAATTTCCATTTGTCAGCTGCAGGGCGGTGTTAGGCTGGGGGAATCGGGGTTTGGGAGGGAGGCAGAGCTGCGGGAAGGTGCGGGTGCCAGCGGGCTCAGGGCTGTCCCCGGAGCCCCTCTGTCCCCTGGGGCTGGGGGCCTCCCGGGATGGCCCCGATCCCCCGGGATCCTGGCACGGGGACGGCGGGCAAGTGTCGGCTTGCAGAGGGAGCGATCCACCCCCTCCGCCCGCTGCGGGGGGAACCCGTGATTCATCCGGGCTCGGAGGGCTGGGAGCGCCCGCCGAGCGCTGCCAAACTCGGTGCGCCCGTGGGGTGGTGCCGCGGTGGGAGAGGAGACGGGGGGGGCTTTCCTGGCTGCCGTACCCCAAAAGGCTCAGGGGTGACCCCTGGGCGAAAAGGGGCCCCCCGCAAACCCCAGAGCTGCGGAGGTGGCTTCTCACCCCCGCGTCGGTCGCCGGCACATGGGGACGGTGCCGCCAGGGGTGATTTGGGGGGGCCGTCACCCCAAAGCGCTGGCCCGCAGCTCTTGCCACCCCGCCCCTGTCCCGGCTCCTGCTGACGGCGGCACATTCCTCGGGGACAGCCGCCCTTTTCACCCCCGACCGAAGCGCAGGCCGTGTCACCGCCGGGTGTTGTAAACCCGGAACGCCGCCGGAGCGGTGACGCCGAGCCGGGGCCGGCCGCAGAGCCGCGGGGCCACGCTCACCGCACACCGCCCGGCCGTGACACGGAGCGGGGCAGCTGAGAACGGCCCCGGCTCTGCCCGGGAACGAGCTGCTGGCTCAGTCAGCCCGGGCTGCGGGGGGATTTCGGGAGCTGATCCCGAGCGCAGCGGGCAGGGAGAACGTGGTTGTCCCGGCTCTGGCTGCCGTGGGGCGGCTCGGCAGGTGGGGCGAGGCTAATTAGTACCTGTGGTGGCAGCGGGGCCTGAGTCACCGCGTTCGTCACCGCGGGCCCGCGGCGCTCAGCCGCCCCTTCTTTATTATTGTTGTGTTTTTTGTTGGGTTTTTTTTCATTCCCGGGCTGATTTGAAAAGCAAAGCAGGGAGGGCCCAGCCAGGAATTACTGCAGGGAGCCCCCAGTCCAGACCGGACCCCCGTGCCAGATGGGGCTCCAGAGTGCTCCTGGAAAGTGGCTTTGAGCGGTTTGGGGGTCCCTGTTGAGGCAGTCTGGGCCTTTGTGGTCAGGGCCAGTCGAGGGATTGCCCTGGTGGTCTCTGACACCCCTAGGGGAGCCCGTGTCGGGGTCTGGGGATCCCCGGAGTGACAATCTGGGGGTCCAGAGCTGTACAGAGAGATCATACAGGTGTCCGGGGCACTCTCCTAGGAGGTTTCCTGGGGGTCTTGAGTTTATTGGCGAGGCATTGTCGGGTCTGGGGCTCAGTGGCAGGGCCATGTGAGTCTCTGGAGGTCAGCAGGAAGGTTCTCCGAGGGTCTGGGGCTCTCCTAGGAGACCACGTGAGACTCCAGGGCTCACTGGAGGAGTAATGCGGGGGTCCAGGGTTCAGTGGCACAGGGATCAATGGGGAGGCTTCCGGGCAGCCCGGGGCTCTTCTGGGAGGTTGCCCGGGGGTCTTGGGCTCATCTGTCGGACAGCGTGGGGCTCTGGGGCTCACCGGTGCGGCTGCCCAGGAGTCAGGGGGTGACTGCCTGAGGGGATCCTGACTTCTCCCGAGGTAGGAGACCCCCGGACCCCTGGTCCGCCCGTCTCCCTTGTCCCCACGAGGTCACCCCTGGGCACCTCCACCTGCGGCAGTGACGATGGTGACGGTGTCAATGGTGACAGCGGGCCCCGGTGGGGCCCCCTCCTTTTTCCGGCGAGGCGTGGCGGCGGGGCGGGACGGACGGGCCGGGACGGAGCCTCCCTACGGCTGGGGAACGCCGGAACGCCGCCACTGCCGCCGCTCACCTGCGCAGGGCGGCCGGGCTGGCCGCGGCCCCCTCGTCGCCATGCAGGAGACTAACGCGTTCCTGCTGTCGGCCCTGCAGCCCGAGGCCGGCGTCTGCTCGCTGGCCTTGCCCTCGGACCGGCAGCTGGACGAGCGTGGCCGGGAGGCGGCCGAGGCCCAGCGGCTGCGCAGCGCCCGTGTCCAGGAGCAGGTCCGCATCCGCATGATGCTGCGGGGCCAAGCGCCCGCCCACCCCGAGGATCTCGCCGACGGCACCAGAGGTGGGAGACGACCCCCCCCCCCCCGCCCTTTCCCAGGACCCCCCGGGAACACGCGGTGGGACGGGTGGTGGGAGCCCCTCGGCCGGCACTGAGCTCTGGGCGCGCCCTGGCTGCGGGTTGGCGGGTGCCCCCCGCCCTGACCAAGTTCCCCGAAGGCCCCCGAGCATCCCCAGCACTGGGACCGGGGGTAGCTGAGCCCCAGCGCGGGCTCGTTTCACCCCGCTGGGGGTCCTGCCTCAGTTTCCCCAGTTGCCCTTGGAGGGCTTTGCGCTGGCGGGGTCCCGCAGCCTGCACTGGGCTGGCGGGGGGGAGGATTTTCCCGCCCTGGCAGAGCCCCCCCAGCCCTGAGCGCCAGCGCTGGCCGAGCTCCAGCTCCTCCATTTAACGTCTGCGCCGGCGGCCTCCGCCCTGCCGCCCCGCCCAGCACCGCCGGGATCCCCCGGGCCCCGACCCCCGTGCTAGGGACCCCGGTGGTGGGGACAGACCCTCTCTGACAGCCCGAGGGCTGCCCCAGGTGTGAGTCACGCTCCTGGCACCGCCAGCCCTGTCCCGTCCCTGTCCCGTCCCGCCGGCGGCCCTGGGGCGGTGGCCGGGCAGATGGGCAGAGTGAGGTGCCGTGGGGGGCAGCGGGGCACCCGGGTCCCTGCCAGGGTCCCGTTCCCGGCGCGGGGGAGCTGGCTCTGGCTGTGGGGGGTGCCTGGCTGCCGATCCAGCTGCGGCAGGGGGGAGCGGGCTGCGCCGCGGCGTCCCCGCCAAGGTGGCAATTAGTGCCCTCGCCGTCGGGGCACGAGGCGGGGCGGGACGGCCGCTTCTGCTCCCCGTGGCCAGCGGGCAGGTGAAGGCGGCCTGCTCCCGCCCCTTCGTCCCCCCCAGCTCCGCTTGCGCTGCCGCGGTTCCCGCAGCAGTTCCCCCTGGGATGAGCCGGGGCGATCTTTGATCTCCGTGTCCCTTCCTGCCCTGCCCACGCTCACGCTGCCTCCTCTGTGGCTGTCCTGCAGGTGGTCAGTACAGCTCGACCCTGCGCTCCTCCTTCAGCTCCCGTTCCCAGAGCAATGGTGTGGATCCCAAAGCCTCGGTACGTACCGGGCCTCCGTCCCCCGCCCACCGCGGTGAGAGCTCCGAGCTCGCCCGGTGGGGACGGAGGGATGGACTCCTAGCCTTCCGTTCTCCCCCCGCAGCTGTACCAGCCTCTGGCCAAGAAGGATTTCTGCACGCTGCGGGGCAGCGGCTGGTCCTCGCGCTCGGCCGTGGACCTCACCCCGCACAAGCGCGTGGCCGCCATCAGCAACGGGGGCCTGCCCAAGGGCCGCGCCTACGTCGCCGGCTACGCGGCCTCGCAGGCGGCCGCCGCCTCGCCGCGGCCCAGCTCCTTCCACGAGCGCAACTTCCGCTGCCGCCAGAACCTGGACACGCTGTCGCTGCGCTCCCTCCGCCTGGCCGACGGGCCCCTGCCGCTGGCCGACGACCGCTACAGCGTCCTGTCGGAGCAGCTGGACGCGCCGGGGCACCGGCAGCTCTACAAGAGCCAGGCCGCCGGCGGCTTCGGCCGCTCCTTCGCCTTCGAGCGGCAGCTGAGCGCCGGCACGGCCACCAAGGCCGCCTGCGACTGGCTGGACGGCGCCGAGGGGCCGCCGAGCCGCACCATCCGCGCGCCCGCCATGCGCACGCTCCAGCGCTTCCAGAGCAACAACCGCTCGCGGCTGAGCGCCGGCTCCTTCGGCACGGTGCCGGCGGGAGGCAGCGGCGCCTTCCTGGGGCTGGGGGAGCACGGCTCCCGCGCCCCCTCCGTGCGCAGCCTGGCCGAGTCCGGCCACCACCTCGCGGAGCCGCGCGCCATGGAGATGTACAACGGGCACGGCGCGCTGCTCGGGCACCACGCCGGAGGGTGAGGGGCTGCTCCGCGGTGTCTCGGCCCGCGTCCCCGCTGTGGTGGCCTGCTGGGCACGAGGGATGTTGGGAAGAGGGGTGGGATGGTGGGCGCGGCTTGGTCCCGTGGTGATGGACCACAGCACGGGCTGACCTCCGAGCGTGTCCTGCCTCTGAGCCCGGCTCCTCCGTGGACGCATCCTGAGACGTGGCAGGAGGATGATGCTCGTCCCCCTGGGAATGGAGTCCCACGCCTAGGGCGCAGTGGGAAGGAGATGGGTTGGTGGGGCTCTTTGGAGATGAGGGCCGCGGTGGGGCGCAGAGCTGGAGGATCCTGTGGGACCCTCTGCTGGGACTCACCTGGCTGTGGTTCCAGGTTTGACGACATCGACCTGCCCTCAGCAGTGAAGTACCTGATCGCCAGTGACCCCAACCTGCAGGTGCTGGGCGCTGCCTACCTGCAGCACAAGTGCTACAGCGACAGCAGCGCCAAGAAGCAGGTGAGCCCCGGGAAAGGTGGGAGCAGGGGCTTTCCCAGCCCCTCCAACACCGAGGGCAGGTGCAGGAGCCGGAGGGAGCCCTGGGAGCGCAGCATGTCTGACCCCCCCGGGCCGCCCCCCAGGCCCGCAGCCTGCAGGCCATGCCCAAGCTGGTGAAGCTGTTCAACAGCCCGAACCAGGAGGTGCAGCGCCACGCCACCGGCGCCATGCGCAACCTCATCTACGACAACGCCGAGAACAAGCTGGCGCTGGTGGAGGAGAACGGCATCTACGAGCTCATGCGCACCCTGCGGGAGCCCGACGACGAGCTGCGCAAGAATGTCACAGGTTGGGGACAACAGCGGGGTGGGAGGCGGTCCCGATCCCCCGGGAATGGCCCTCTGCTCCCCTCTTGTGGGTAGAGCTCCATGGGGATGGCGCTCCACGGGGATGATCCCTTTGCTTGGTTATCACCAGCACGAGCCCCACCGGGAGGGGAGCTGGGGTGGATGTGCTCTCCAGCCGTTCCGGTACTGAGGGTCCCCTCTCTGTGCAGGGATCCTGTGGAATCTGTCCTCCAGCGACAACCTGAAGGATCGCCTGGCCCGGGACACACTGGAGCAGCTCACAGACCTGGTCCTGGTCCCTCTCTCTGGGCTGGGGGGCTCGGGTGTCATCCAGCAGAACCCCTCAGAGGCAGAGATCTTTTATAACTCCACGGGCTTCCTCAGGTATCTCCTGCAGGTCCTCCCACTGGGAGCAAAGTTTTGGAGGGAGGAAGAGACAGGAGCACTGTCTGCAGAGCTCTTTTTTGGACTCGGGAAGGGGGCGTGGCTGTGGGGGGGATCCCCTTCTCTCCATGACAGAACCCCGTTCCCATGCAGGAACCTGAGCTCTGCCAGCCAGCAGACCCGGCAGAAGATGCGCGAGTGCCACGGGCTGGTGGACTCCATGATCCACTATGTGAACAGCTCCCTGGAGGTGGGGAAGTCAGAGGACAAGGTGAGCCCCGAGCTGGTGTTGGGGGAGCTGCGGTGCCGCTGTGCAAAGGCACGTCTTGGTGAGATGCTGGGAGAGCCGGCCCGGCTCTCTCCAGACTCAGTGGGCACAGCCGGCGTCGTGACTCTGCCACGGAGCGCCTGTGCCAGCTGGACACGCCCTGCAGGTGGCCCAGGGGTGACACCCTCGTGTCCCCTGTGCCCCCCCAGAGCGTGGAGAACGCTGTCTGTGTCCTGCGCAACCTCTCCTACCGCTTGTACGACGAGATGCCCCCGTCCTCGCTCCAGCGCCTCGAGGGCCACCGGAGGAACGCCGGCGGCACGGTGACGGGGGAGCTGGTGGGCTGCTTCAGCCCCCAGAGCAAGAAAGCCCGGGAGGTCAGTGGGGACACGTCCTGGCCGTGTCACCGGGGCGGAGCTGGCACTGGGAAGCGCTGGCAGCGGAGGTGATGCCAGGGCGGAGGTGGACGCCAGCCTCGGCTGCTGGGTGGGACACAGGGGTGAGCTCAGCGGAAAGTGAATCAGGTGTTTGGGGTGAATCAGGCTGCTGAATCCCCGGTTTTCCTTGCTGTGGGGCATGATGCAGCCAGGGTGACCTGCCCGGCTCCCTGCCCAGCAATTCAGGCCAGGCGGGCAGGGAAAAGGGAACGCTGGCAGTGAGGGACGCCGTGGAGTCTAACAACGCCCCTGTCCCTCAGCACTACCTGAACGCGGACATCGTCACCTTCACGGAGGTCTCCAAGGACCCCAAGGGCATGGAGTGGCTCTGGAACCCGCAGATCGTGGGCATCTACAACCGGCTGCTGCAGCGCTGCGAGCTCAACAAGCACACGACGGAGGCGGCCTCGGGCGCCCTGCAGAACATCACAGCCGGGGACCGCAGGGTGGGGCCCGGGGAGAGCGGGGGGTCCCCACCGCCTGCCCGTCACAGCCGTGCGGGAAGGGTTCACCCCAAGTGGGAGGAGGAGGAGGAGGAGGGAGCTGTCAGGGTCTCCAAGGGGTGTTTGCCTTGCAGTGGGCGGGTGTGCTGAGCCGGCTGGCGCTGGAGCAGGAGCGCATCCTGAATCCCGTGCTGGACCGTGTCCGCACCGCCGACCACCACCAGCTGCGCTCCCTCACTGGCCTCATCCGCAACCTGTCCCGCCATGCCCGCAATAAGGACGAGATGTGTGAGTGCCGGGGGTGAACCGGGGCTGGGGGCAGTGCTTCCCAACCTTTTCCTTTGCCTCCCGTTATCTCCAGCCGCGTCCCAACCCCGTCCTGCCTGCTGCCTCCGCACTTGCAGCCGATCCCTTGTTGCCAGACGTGTCTCTGTCCCCTCTGGCCCCGGCCAGCAGCCCTGATGGGCCCTTTGCCCACAGCCACCAAGGTGGTCAGCCACCTGATCGAGAAGCTGCCCGGGAGCGTCGGGGACAAGGCCCCGCCTGCCGACGTCATCGTGAACATCATCGCCGTGCTCAACAACCTGGTGGTGGAGAGCCCCATGGCCGCCCGCGACATCGTCTACTTCGACGGCCTCAGGAAGCTCTTCTTCATCAAGAAGCGACGGGACAGGTGGGAGCTGCCGTGTCCCAGCCCGCCCCTGGGCTCCTGTCCTGCTCTCCCCTCCCTCCTCTCGCTCCAGCACAGCGGAAGAGGGTCACAAGTTTCCCTTCCCAAGCCTTGGTGTTGGGAGTCCCCAGACTGGCTCAGAGTAGCCCCGTGGCCACCTGCCAGCCCTTTGACCACCCCATAAGGACACCCCACCATAGCCACAGCTGCCTTTTTCAGTCAGGGAACCTCCCTCTGCTCCTGCTTATTGTGGTGGGATCCAGAGGTTCCCCTCCTGCCTCTCCCCACCCACACTAAGACCCCAATCCCTGTGGGGTGGTCACCTTGGGCTGGTGAGCACTGTCCCGTGCTCAGTGGTCCCCAAAACCTCATTGCATCCTGTCCCTTTCCCAGCTCGGACAACGAGAAGTCATCCCGAGCCGCCGCCAGCCTCCTGGGAAACATGTGGCAGTACACCAAGCTCCACCGGGACTTCAAGATGGTATGTACCCATTCCAGAGCCTCCTGCAGCCAGTAGGAGGATCCCTGGGGAATCAAGGCCAGAGGATTCATCCTGGAGAGCCACACCGCCCAAATGCTTCCCAGGATATGGTGGGGCCCCGCTCCACGCCTGCTTTTCCTCAGGTGTGGGGACATCCCAGAGCAGGTGGGGTGGGGACAGCGTGGCACGTCAGCGCCGGAGCCGAGGGGCTCCGTGTGCCTGATGGCGCTGTCTCCTTGCAGAAGGGGTACCGGAAGGAGGACTTCCTCAGCCTGTGAGGACACCCTGGGAGCCGGAACGCCTCGCTGGGATGCTCCGTGCTGCCGGCCGTGCCGTGGGGAGGCTGCGCGCCGCCGGACCCCAGCTCTGTAGCCCAATCCCTACATTCCATCGTGCACCTCCCCCTTTCCCTGGCTGCGGGACACTTGTCCTCCCTCCTGCCCAGCCTGAAATCCAGCGGCTGCTTTTGGCTCTGCTGTGGGGCCCCGCTGGGACCCCAGTTAGGGGGGGCTGCCCCATGGCGCCCCTTGGGGGCCGTCCCCGCTCTCAGGCAGCTGTCTGCAAAACTTGGCTTGGCCTGCAGCTTGACAGGGGGGCAGGAGCTGCAGGGGGTTGGGAAGGCTGCTGTAGGGCCATTCTGGGGCAAGGGGGCTTCTGGGGGTGCTTCATCCCAGCTGTCGGAGCCGCGGGGCCGGGAGGGTGTCCGTGCCCTGTGCCAGTCTGGGATGTGCTCTGGGCTACACTTTCGCTCTGCCCTGGCCGGGTGGGGATGGGGCTTTGCATGGCTTGGGGGCTTGGAGGGCTCTGAGGTGGCTTCCCACGGTTTATGGGGTGGCACAGGGCCCGCAGGGAGCTGGGAAGCGACGCCGTGACGGCGCTGCGTTCCCCCTTCGCTAGGGAGGGTGGGCAGGGAGGGCGTGCCTGATGGGGCTGCCTGTGCCCTCACTGCAGGAAGCCTGGGAGGGCCTCGGGGTGCCATCTGTCACCCTGTGGGGACCGTCCCAGGGTGGCAGAGCCGCTGCTGTCGCTCCTCGCCAGCTGCTGCCAGGGCTGGGCCCTGCTGGCGCAGCAGGAGCAGGATCCGGGCAGGGCCGTCCGGGTCGTGTTTGCTGAGCAGCGTCGCCCCGTGGGTGGGGAGCTGCCCCCGGTGTCCCCGGTGCTGGGTGCTCACAGGTCCAACGCTCTCCGTGCCACAGTGGTGGCCGGGAGGGGACACACGGCTGGGCTGGGGCTGGCTTTGGGCTGCCGGTGGATTTGGGGCTGGGGGAGCCCCCACGCTTGGGGAGCACAGGGCACCCCGAGGGGCACGATGCAGGGTAGGTAGAGGGGTGGGAGGATGGGGGGAGCGGGCGGAGGGGCTGGAGCGGCTCACGGTGCAGTCACAGCTCGGGGTCACGGGGTGTCGGGCTCTGCAGCTCTCTGTGTACAACCCCTCCCTCCCTGTGTACCCCTGAAATAAAGGCCTTGAGCGATGCCCACCTGCGCCTGCGTTCGGATGGCAGCTGGGAGGGGGGACAGTGCCCCGGGGACACCAGTGCCGTGGGGACACCAGCACAGGGTGAGCTCACCTCCTCCCGCTCTGCCTGGCGTGGCTCTGGGTTAGTGGGACACTGGTGTGGGAAGGACAGACCGAAGCACTGCCTGCGGTGGGGAGACCCGCCCCGTGTCACCTGTGTCCCCATCATGGATAGACCCAGTGGGTGCAGCGGCCTTTTATTGTCACACGGGTTTCCATACGGGACAAAGGTGCTGCCACCACTCCCGTCGGGCACTCCCTGGGGCTGGGGCACGTTGTTCCTTGGAGAGCATCGCCCATGCCAGCACTTGTCCATCACGCAGGAAGAACGCCCCTGCCACCCACTGCAAGGGACAGGGCCCAGCCACCTGGGTGGCACTCAGGGGTGGCACTGAGGTACTACAGGCAGGGTGCTCCTGGCGATGGTTTTCCAGTTTTCCACTTCAGAACCAGCTCCTGCTTTCCCAGCATGGCCGTGGCTCTGATCCCATGATTCCCAGGCTCCTCAGCCCTGACCTGGTCCGTCTGTCCCCACAGGGATGGGGGACACCTGTGGTCCTGCTCAGATGTCATCCTCTGTCACCAGGCAGTAGAAGTCCGTGCGGGCGCCGTAGTTGCGCGATCCCAGATCCGAGACGTCGAGCTCGGAGCGCTGCCCGTCCCGCAGCTGCGCTTCCTCCGTCCCACTGGGTGCCAGAGCCCTGGGAGCACTGCGGCCACCGAGGCGGGGCGGCTGGGGGCTTCCGAAGACGCGCCCTCGGAGGCCTGGCAGGAGCAGGGAGATGGATTTAGGTGGAGGGGGAAGGGGCTGGACCCACCCCACCGACACAGGAGCAGGAGGCAAAGCCCAGGGGAGCCCTCCAGCGCGCGTCCGTCCCCTCAGGAGGAGCCAGCAGGGACACGGACCTGTGCCGAGGTCCCCGTCTGGGTCCAAGTCCCCTGCGCTGTCCAGGTAGCTGCTGTGCAGGATCAGCATGGGGTCCTTGTCCTCCTGCAGCTGGGTCTGCGGGTCCCCCACGCTCCCCGGGAAGGACACCTTGCGGGGCAGGGCCAGGCACAGCTCCTTCCAGAAGTCCGACGACGGGGTCTGCACGGGCCGGGAGGGGATGAGCCGGGCCGGGACCACCGGAGCACGGTCCCACACGGATTCACGGGCTCGACTCGCTCTCCCCGGCGCTGGGAGCTGGGCCAAGGTGAGGGCTGCGCTCCGGCGTGGCACCGTGCCCACGCGCCGGCGGAGAAACCGGCCCGACCTGCTGGAACGCTCCCCAGGGCTCCGGCTCCCAGCCTGGCCCCAAAATGTCCGGAGCGGCCCTGGGCCAAAGCTCCGCTGTGGGAGCTGAGGCTGGGGAGGCCCTGCAGTGTCACGGAGTCCTGACCCTGCAGGTTTGGGGGGCGAGATCCCATATCTGGGGCTCTTCTGGTTGGCTTCTTAAATGTCCTCCAAAAGGTAAGCGCCCCAACCTGCTCCTTAGCCCTGGAGCCTGGGGCGCAGCCCCAGAGGGCAGCAGGGAAGTTGACCCAAAATGGGGAGCTGGGAATGGGGGGGGGTGCTGGTGGGATGGGTCCTGCTCAGCTCTCCCCCAAGGGCAGCAGGGAGGCTGGCACAGTGGGGTGCTGGGGAGGAGAAAGGGGTTCTGGGCGAGGGTCGGGATCCTGCTCGGCACTCACCATGGAGCTGGCTCTCCACACCAGCAGGGTCACGGTGCTTCGGTGCTGCTTCAGCAGGGTGATGGCAGGGTGAGCGATCTCCCGGTACTGGCTCTCAAAGACGATGAAGATGGGTTTCCTGGAAAGCTCCAGCAGCCTCCAGAGCCCTTCCCTGCGAGACAGGTGGGTGACAGGGGAGGGTGAGGGAGCCGCCAGCCCCTCTCCTCTCCTTGGGGAGCTGCTCTGCTCCCACCTGAAGTTGCTGTTGCACCAATCCTGCTCCAGGTAGGCGACGGAGAGCACCACGATGAGGCGCCGGCAGCGGCTGACATTCATGATGAGGTCAGCTGAAGGCTCTGTGGGCGAAGCGGGGTGTCAAGCCCCCAGGTCCCTGTGTCACCCCCTGCCCAGCCCTGCGCGGTGCCCACCTGAGTTGGGCAGGATGTTCTGCTCGTCCAGGAAGAGTTTGTAGCCGTGGCGGTTTTCCAGCTGCGGCTTCACGATGAAGTGGACGAACTTACGGTCGTCGGCGGCAGTGGCGTGAGAGACGTAGGCATCGTACAGCTTCCCATCTGGGGAGATCCACGGATAACATGTTATCCAAGGATAACATGGGAAGGGCTGTGTGAGCCCCCGGACCGCAGGAGGCCGTCCCCAGAGGGGCGTCACCTCCGGCTCACCGTTGAGCTCCAGCTCTCCATAGCGGTCCCGGTACCAGAGGAGCACGTTCAGGCGGCACTGGACATAGAGCACAGCCAGGAGCACCAGGAGCACCAGGACCAGGAGAGCTGCCAGCACCGCCGGCACGTGTCCCGCCGCCTCTGCCAGGACCGGGAAGGGCACGGTGAGCAGCATACCTGGGCTTGGTGCAGGTTTGCACCCCGATGTGGGAGGGGCGGCAGGGCCCCTATCACTCTCGTCAATCCCCCCGTGCACTCGGGCTCTCGGTGGGACGCCCCCTCCCTGTCCCCAGCAGGTCCCTACCTGCTCGCTGCAGGGTGAAGGTGGCCGTGGCGTTGCTGATCCAGCAGGCAAACACCCCGAAATCGGCATCGTGGGTGAGGTTGAGCTGCAGGACGCTGGCCAGGAGCTGCTCCGAGGAGTTTTGGCCAGACCTGACGGGACACGGGGATGCTGTGGGTCGGGCCGTGTGGTGACACCCCCCAAAAGCAGACGGATGAATGTCCCCACGGCAGGCTCCTCACCAGACAGTGTCCTGGCTGCTCCCGCTGCCCAGCCACTGCCCATCCTTGCTCCAGGCGGGAATGGGCTGGCAGCGCTCGGTGCCCGCCCAGCGCACGGTGCAGTTCAGCTCGACCCGGCTCCCCAGCACCAGGCGCAGCGTCTCGTTGGCGGCCGGCACCAGGAATTCGGGGGGCACGCTGCAAAGGTCTGGGGGCACAGAGGGGAGGGGGCTTGGATGGGAAAGCTGATCCATCTCCCCCCAGGGCATGTGACTGCTGTAGCCATCCCGGAAAAACGAGCTCTGCCTTGGGGGTCTGGCAGCGAGTGGTGCTCACTGTGGCTTTTTAGCAACAGGCTGAGCCGGTTTGGCGGGGCTGGGAAGGACCCTCGGCACCCTAAGAGGTGACACCAGAGCAGGACCCCCAGCTGAGCTTGCACAGGGATCCTTCCCAGCCGAGAACAGGGGAGAATTGGGATTTCACCCACCTGCCATGGCGCGCTCAGGTGACAGGCGTGGGTGCTGCCAGCATCTCACACCGCGTCTTCCGGGGGAGGCAAAGTCCACCTGCCTCTGCCACAGGGCGGGCTGGGCCTGGGACAGACCGGGAACAGCTCCATGAGTGCTGGCACAGGGAGGGCCCGGCCACCCCCATCGGCCCCCACAGCGATTCCGTCCGGGGGTGGTGGGTGCTGCTCTGCGGTAAAGCCACGTCCCACCCACAGTCTGGTGGCCACTGTGTCACCTGCCCTCCCTGCACTGACTCCCAGCCTGGCTTTCCCAACCGCGAATTTATGCGTGGGAGATGATTAATGACTAGCTGAGGGTTGCAGGATTTAAAAAAAAAGGCCAAAATCCAAAACCAAGGTGGGGAAATTAGCTCAGCCGTGGACCTCCGCAGCTTTGGGGGGTCTCAGTGGCACCTCCTTCACCTGCCAAGCCCCTGCCTGGGCTGCAGAGCTGCCTCCAGCCTGACATGCCCTTGAACCTGCTAATTACCAGCCGTCTGGTTTGTTTATGGAAACGCAGCCTCCCACCTGGAGAGCTCCCCGGCGGGTGCGGTGTTCCCGGCCCGTTGGGAGCCCCGGCGCGTTGCTACCCCGTGGCTGTGCAGGGATTGGCACAGCTGCACAGCGTTCCAGGCCAGCGGGGAGCACAGGGATGGCACCCAGGGGCCCCTCTCAGCTGGCATCACCGGCGGGGTCACTGCGAGAGCCCCGTGGGAAGAGGCGGATACTGAGAGCAGACAGCGGGGCAGAGCTGGACCAGGCTGCGTTCCTCTGTCCCTACACACCTGATGCGGGGGATGCGGGTGCTGGGGCTGAGGTGGGAGTTTCAGGGACGTCATGGTTTCCATGGTAAACACCTGGCCTAACTCTGGGAGTCAGGAGGGGTGAAAGCCTCTCCCCGGGCTCCTCTTTGCTCTGGAGCTTCAGCGCTCCTGGATGCACCCTGATTCTGGGTGGGATCCCAGGGGGGCTGGTCCCCCCGTGTTTGTTGGTGGAATGGGAAGGGGAGGTCTGTGGTGCTGCCTGGCTCGGAGCAGGGATGCAGGCACGGTGCTTCCCTCTGGAACAGCCCAGCGCCAGGCATGGGGTAAAACCAGGGATCAAGGTACGCGAGAGACGCCCAGGACGTGTTCAGCTTGACCAGCTGGAAGTCATTTATATCTAAGTATTAACCGAGTTTCTCCATGGCCAGGGAAGGAAGAGGATGGGTTGAAGAAGATGAGCCAGCCCACCTGGATTTCGCATGGAGAAAGGGTGGGAGATGCTCGGGAGGGCAGCGTGGGGCTGTCTCTACCTGGCTCTGCTCCTGGAGGGGTCACTCCTAAGGCATTTTCTCTGATGGTTGGAATAAGGAAGCTCCAACAAGCTGTAGCCTGGCAGGGGGTGTGGGGAGGCCCCAAAGCCCCTGGAGCCCTTTGCTCCAGGGAACGACAGTGCTGGATGACAGGGAGAGAGGAGCACCGGCTAACGGGCAGCAGTGGCTCCCATTTCCCACATCCTGGCGTGAGGACACCCCGGGTTTGAGGCAGAGGGCCGTGGGGACCTTGTGGGGTGGTGGATGATGTCTGGGCGTGGCATTCCCTAAAGCACGGCCATGGGGAAAGCGAGGAGGGCAGGGAGACACCAACGCCATGGAGTTGCGGGGTGGGTGTGCCGGGGGAGCAAGCGGGGTGGAGAGCTGGAGGAGAGTCAGAATGGGAATGCACGGGGAATGGGGTGAGGATGAAACCCTGCTGACCTCATCTGAGGCGGCTTCGGCATGGAAAGGGAAGCAGAACTGAGCTGCATTTACCTTTGGAGCTTCCCCAGCCGCAGGCTTCCTGCTCGTCGCCTCCCGCTTGAGCCGACCCGACCGGCCAGATCGGTGCTTGGAATTTTTCTCTCTCTCTTTTTTTTTTTTTTTTTTTTTCCCCTCTTTCCGTTTTAATAGTTTATCTATTTCTCCTCCCAGTTCAGCCCCTGCCCTCGGCCGGGCGCTCCCGCTGCCCCAATCCCTGGGCGCCAGGCCCGTGGGAAGGGCTGGCTGTCCCTCCCTCCCGCTGCTCCACCTCCACCTGAACCTGCCGGGGAAAAAGTCAACAGCTCCGGCTCCAGGGGAGGGGAAAAGAGAGGGAAAAAGAGGAAAGAGGCGGGGGACAGCAGCAGCACACCCAGCAGGTGTCGCAAGGCTTGGGGGCCAAGGAGGAGCCACCTGGTTTTCCATGGCTGGAAGAGCCCGCGGAGGTGTCAGGGCAAGAAGAAACCCGGCATCAGCTGTGCCTGTGGGAATCGTGGGCTCTCCTGTTTGGTTCCTTCTGCTCCCTTCCCTTCTCCCTGTGCCTTCAGAGCCTTTGTGCCAGACGAAGCTGGTGCTGGAGGTGGTTGCTCCGGCTGGTGCTGGCCGTGGGGAGCCGGATCCGGCCGTGGCCGCTGGTGGACAGCAGGTACCCCCTGTGCTAATTACATGGAGGTGATTAGAGCCTCGGCACGCCCCAGGCACGGATGTGGTCACAGCAGCACCAGCAGCCGCTGGACAAACACCAGCCTGAGCAGCAAAAGCATCAACCAGCACGTGATTCGAGGCCAAAAATGGACAAAGAGGCCCCCGGGTGCACTGTATGTATTTATATATAAATTTATATATAGCGATGTATTTAATAATAATAGATTTTTATATTTAATAATATAATGATATATGTAGATGGATGTTGAGTAACTCTGTATGTATAAATGAACAGGTAGAGGTCACAGGTAGGTCTGTGGGCCTGTTCCCATGGAGGAACACCCCAGCTTTGACTCCTCATTGTTTAGGATATAAACTGCCAGTGCTGTTGGCTTCTTGTGGGAGGGAAAGGGACAGAGGGAATTGGATCCCTGGGGAGAATCCCCTACTCCTGGGCCCCACAGCCACTGGCTGGTTTGTGTTTGGGGCAGCAGGTGTTGGAGCAGCCCTTTTTTCAGGGCTGATCACTTGTCATGGACACTGTGATACATCAGCTGTAAAGTCCAGTCTAAATCTGTTGAATTCGTGGGATGGTGAAGGATTGCATGGAACAAGGTCAGGTCCTGGGGATGGGCAGTAAATCAGGAGCTGAAAAGACCTTTCTTGTCCACCAGGGTTATCCCTGTGGTAGGTAAGCTAAATGGAGGAGCAGAGGCGGTTTTGGTCACAGTGCAAAAACAGGACAAGCCTGAGGGCTCAGCAAGCTCCTTTCTGTTCCCTTTGGGATTGTTAGCAGCTTTCCATGCTCTTGGGAGCAAAGTTTTGAGGCTGTGTTAACCCTGGTGCCTTTCCCTGATGCCCTGACTGGGGTGTGTCACCTCCAGGCACAGCCCCCAGGACTGACACCCTGGGAAGCTGCGTCTGTGGCGGGACTCTCATGGGACATGGGCAGTATCAGGGTGGTGTCCAGCCAGGTTGGGATCACTACCGGTGGGAAAGGAGGGGGCTGCTCCCCCAGTTCTGCCTCTGGGATCCCCTGAGCTGTGGCACCTGTCCAGTCCTGGGGTGTCGCCCCATTCCTGCTGCAGACAAAGCCGTTCTGTCTGGAATAGGGGGGACAGCCAGTAGTGATGTCTCTAAAGGAAAAGGTGGGATAACCCTACCATTTGGGATTTGCTGTGTCTTTCCCATTTTCCTCAGGTATTTCCATTATCCTGGCACATCTGCCAGGCTGTGTTCCCACTGTGCATGACCAGATCCTGGTGTCCCACCAGCCAGCTCCCGCACAGCACTCGGAGTGGGCACTGCAGCTCCCACCTGCTGTGATTGTCCCCACTAAGACAAGAAAAGGTTTTGGGGGATGATTTGGGACGGCAGAGGAGGAAGGCAGGAGCAATACCAGGCAGCAGGTGACAGTCTTTGTGTCCACATGGGTGTTGTGTTTATTTACAGATGCCTGGTGGTAGCTGAGCCAGGAACAACTCTCAGGACCGGGCTGAGCCCGGAGCTAAACACGATAACAATGGCATTTTTCCAATGTCCGTGGAGGCACCGGGGTGGAGCTGCGTCCATGGAGACAGCAGGGCAGAGCTGCAGCCATGTGGGAGTCATGCCGGGGAGGAGTTTGGTGAAAGAGGTACTCAAGTTCCCAGTGGTACAAGAGTGAGGATGTCCCAGAAGGAAGTGGAAAAGTGGAAAAAGAGGCCAAAGTGCAAAAAAAGGGCTGGAGAGGGAGCCTGGGATGAGGTAAGCGGTGTTTCCTGTGCTTAAGAAAGTGAGTGACGGGGACCCAGGTCATCTCCTGCAGCCCAGCAGCTGGGTGCTGGCTTTGTCCCCTGCACCACAGCTCTGTCCCAGCCACTCCCCGTGCTGGGGAGGCACATCCCGGCTCTGCCACAGCATCCTTCCTTCCCAAGTCAGAAAGCAGCCTGCTCCTGTGAAGCCACTGTCTTGTCATCACTTCCCAGCTCAAGTCCGCCTCTGTCTCAGACGGGACACGTGGTGCTGTGTCGTGGGGTTCATCCTGCCCCTCTGGCACTGCCAGGCTGGGAAAGGGGCTCGAGTCCGCGTTCTCCTCCTTGGTGAGTGGTGGCTACACCTCGGTAGAGTATTCCGTTGTGCTGGGGAGAGAGGAGAGAGGCATTGGGAAGGGAACTGTCTGAAGCAGGAGGTGTGGAAAAACAGTGTTAGTTTTGCACAGCCTGGCTTTTGGTATCGAGGGGCACGGAGGTGGCTTCCGTGAGAAGCTGCTGGAAGCTTCCACCATGTCCGGCAGAGGCAATCCCTGATGGCTCTGGAATATGGACATGCTGCTGGCCAAGGCTGGGCTAATTAGAGGTGTTGATAACGCCTCTGTGATAACATATTTGAGAAGAAAATCAAAACAAAAAGGGGCACAGGTTTCTTTGCTAGTCAGAGAAGAGGAGGAGGTGAGAATATGTGAGGGAAACAACATGGAAACGCCAAGGACAGTGAAGAAGGAGGAGGAGGAGGAGATACTCCAGGCACTGGAGCTGAGATTCCTCTGCAGGCTGTGGTGAGACCATGGTGCAGCAGCTGTGCCCCTGCAGCCCGAGGGGATCCACAGGGATGCAGAGATCCACCCACAGCCCGTGGGAGAGGTGCCCAGGCTGGATCAGGCTGTGATCTAGTGGGAGACCTGGTGGAGAGAGGGGCCCTGCTGCCAGGCTGGAGCAGCCTGTCCTTGAAGGACTGACCCCATGGAAGTGTGACCCACACCGCAGCAGTTTTGGGAGGACTGCGTGCCCATGGGAGGGACTCACATTGCAGCAGTTTTGGGAGGACTCCTGCTTGTGATATTGGAGCCATGGTGGAGAGGGTCGTGGAGAACTCTCTCCTGTGGGAAGCAACCCCGTGGTGTAGCAGGGGAAGGATTCATCTCCCTGAGCAGTGGAAGAAAACCTCAGGTGATGAACTGACCAAAATCCCCATGCCCTGTCCCCTGTGCTGTTGGCGGGAAGGTTGGGGGAAGCAAAGATGTTTTTAAGGGCTCATTTTACTTCTCATTATGCTCCTCTGATTTAGTTAGTAATAAATTCACTTTGTACTTCTAAGCTGAGCCTGTTTTGCCCTTGGAGTGTTTTCTCCAGGTCCTTATCTCAACTCAATGAACCCTTTGTTAATTTTTTCTCTCCTCTGTCCAGCTGTGGCAGGGGTGAGTAAGTGGCTTTTGTGGGTGCCAGGAGTTTGGCCAGTGTCAAACCACAGCAGGTGTTTCCTGAACCCCGCTATCTGCTCCCATTGGGATTAAGGGTGGCAGCTGGGACAGGGTGGCTATGGAGGGGGTGTCAGGATGAGCCCTTCCCAGAGCACGGCTTAGTCAGTATGGAGCAACTGCAGTGGTTCTGTTTCCCACTTAATTCTTTCTCTTTAAACAAAGTTTAGATGGAAAACCTGGGCAAAGTCCTTCCCTGGGCAAAATCACCTCCTGTTTTAACTTGGAGTGGGGTTTTTTGTTTGTTTTGTTTTGTTTGTTTGTTTTGTTTTGGTTTTTTAAGGAAAAGGGGCTCCAGAGCAGATGGATCCTGAAACCTGGCCAACCCCTGGCACCTTCCAGGGCATCACCCACCTGAGTTCATTACGGAGATTGTTGTGTTTTTCCTTCAGAATTTGATTCTTGACCTTCTGGGGGACATCGGGGATGTACCAGGCGGCGATCAGCTTCACGCACAGAGCCACGTGCTGTGGGAAGCACAGGCAGTCAGGGGCTCCCAGCCCAGGCACAAGGCACGGGTCCAACCCCTTTCCCAGCACTCTCCTGCCCCCCTGGGTGCTCACCTCGAAGAGGATGAGGAAGGCGAGCCGGGCTGCGAAGATGTGCCAGAACTGGATGGTGTAGGTGTAGTCGTCAGCATTCCGGTAATCCCGGTACCTGCAGCACAGCTCCGTCGGTGCCAGCCCAGGCCATTCCATTCTGGCCTGGATGTCACGGTGATGGGCAGGGGGTGGCAGCGGGGCTGCTCTTACCTGCACTCCTTGATCTGGACCCCATTAAATTCTGGCAGCACCTTGGTGTGGGGCTCGAAGTCCTGGATGTGGAATACGGAGAGGCTGTTGTTGATGTAGCCGGTGGAGCAGCTGTGGGGAAGGACCGGGTTGAGCATGGGTTGTACTCTCCTGTTCTGGGGAAGCAGAACCCACCTGGGGCTCTCACTGCCCGCTTTCACAAAGCCTGGTGGGAATGGAGGGCTCAGAGGCTTCTGTCCAGTTTGAGTGAACTGGGTGAGTCAGCCAAGGCTTGGAGAAACAGGGCAGGAGAGAGCATGCGTCCGCATCCCGGGAATCCCGTAGCTTTCCAATGTTACACATTGCCCTTTCCAGTCAGTTTACCCACCCACAGGGAAGATGTGATGATGCCATGTGGGAATGTTCCCCTGCTTCCCTTTCCCCCCCACCTCACTTTGGGGGACAGCTCAGCTGTCTCGTGCTCCTGCAGTGGTGGCACTGAGGCAGGAGGGGACATGGCTGTGAGGACAGGACCGTGGGGATGCTGCGGGCCGGAGATGTCTCGGAACTGAACTCACTCCATGTCAGTGTGGTTCTCCCTCGTGCAGGGGCTGTACATGTACTTGTAGACCTGCACAGGGATGAAGTCGGAGGTGATGGCGATCACCAGCCCGTTCCCAATGACAGCCAGGGTGCCGATGGCCTCTAGGACCTGCAGCCAGATCCCTGTGGGAGAGGAGCAGCCGGTGAGGTCCCTCTGCCAGCTCACTGCCCCCATTCCAGCTCAGGGACAGCTTTAGCATGGCCAGGTCAAGGCAGGTGCCTCCCAGCTGCCCTTCAGCCTCTGGCAGAGTCTGAAGCAGCTTGTCCTTCTCTGACTACGGCTGTCCCTGTGCTGTCCCACGGCCATGGGGTGCTCAGGGGCTCAGCCTCAGGACCCCTCTCACCGATGTCCTTGGCCTTCCTGGGCACCATGCGCCGGCGCAGCCGCATCATCTTGATGGCATCCATGTGGATCTCGATGACATTGTTGATGAGGGCCAGCAGCGGGGCCAGGGGAAAGGCTGCCACGAAGATGGTGGTGAAGCTGTACTGGATCACTGTGAAGGGGGAAAAGCCGGGTGCTGCTGTGAAGACATTCCCCTCTGCCTGGGTTTGTCCTGCTTTGTGGCTTGGGTCAGAGGGGTTTTCAGGGGTGGAAGGGGGAGATAGCCACGTCTTGGGGATGCCCAGCTCTCACAGGACTGTCAGAGAGTGGGATCTGTGGGGATAGTTGAGCCAGCCAGGCACAGGCACATCCTGAGGTGACAGCTGTGGCCCTGGAAGGAGAGAAAAGTCCGAGGCAGGGCCAGAGGCTAGCACGGTTGCCTGCTCTCTGTTTTGGGAATGGTCTTTGTGTCCCAGGGCTCTCAGAGCGGCGCTGGGTGGGAGCTGTGGTTCCTTGCCTGTGCATGGACTTCTTAGCATCCATCGCTCCCCAGCCAAAGAGTGCACATGGATCTGCCCCACGTACCTATCTCCAAGTACTCATTGAACAAGCTGAAGACATCGACCTCGTTGAGTTCATAGTTTTTCAGCCATTGCTTTTTGCAGGGGTCCTCTTCCTCCTCCTCCTCTCCTAATATCACACTTCTCTTCTTGGAAGGCTTTTTCTTCTTCCGTAGCTGGCGGGATACCCAGCTGCAGTGGGAGAGAGGGATTTGTGTGGCTGCCTGCAGAGGACAGCAGGGCTGGGTGGCGGCTGCCAGCACATCACCGGAGGAAGGGGAAAAGGAAAAAGACCAGGGTTCCTCTCTGGACAGTGTCAGTGTGAGAAGCTTACGGGACAAGATACTCCATGATGTTGCTAATGGTCTGCTTGAGCAGCATGATGACAGCCATCTGGATGAAGAGGTCGGTGATGCAGCCGCTGGGGTGACACTGCAGGGGACAACAAGACAGGGGTTGTGCCCTGCAAGCAGGGTGGGTGGGCTCGAGGGACCCTTCGGCAGGTGCTGTGGGAGAAAGCTGAGCTTCCCAAAGGCAGTAGGGAAAGGAAAAATTGTTGTTTGTGGGGTCAGAGAGTGGGTGCCTCACCTCCTCCAGCCTCCAGTGGCCAGCGATGCGCACGTAGTGCCCTGGGTGGCCGTTGATCCTGAGCAAGGAAGCAACAGTGATACCCATGGGGTCATGGCCCTCCTGAGTCCCAAATGGGGTCCCTGTGCCTGGTGGGGAGGGCAGAGGGGCTGAGCTGTCCATACACCCTGGGGAGAGTCGGGAACATCCATCCCAAACCCTGGCTGCCCTGTGTTGTCCACTCACCGTCCCAGGAAGAAGGCGATGTAGATGAGCGAGGAGAAGTTTGTGAAGAACTGGAAGATGAAGATCTTCACGGTGAAGTTGTTCTCCCCTTGGGATAAGGTCCGTGGTTTCTCTAGGAACGGGAGCAATGGGGCTTGGTCACAGAGCAGTGGGACCTTGCTCTGCTCCCCATGGGTGCCCCCACAGCTCTGAAGGTCCAAAGGGTGTCTCTGCCCCTTGTGAAGCCTTCCCTGCCCTCCACCTGAGCTGTCTGATGGAGGTGAGCTCAGCCAAGCAGGGAGGTCCCTCAGAGCCATGAGCTGGGGGAGAAGGAGCCTTAGAGCTGGGAGAAAACCCATGTTGTGACCTCTCCTGGAGCTGGGGTGGCTTCCTGCTCGTGCCAAGTCTCAGCCCTGTAGGGTGACTGTCCCTGCAAAGCTGTCTGTGGGACAGCATGTGGGCCACAGGTGAGTGTGTGCTGGGGGGCTGCTGGCCTCTCTGGAGCTGCCTTGTGCTGGTGGAGGGAGGGAAGGGGATGGGAGGCTGGCTGTGCTCAGGGACAAAAGGATGCTGCAGGTGGGACATACCCCATTTCCCTTACCCAGGTTGCAGAGGAAGAGGGCCACGTGCCAGTTGACCTGCAGGACAGAGGGATACGATGAGCAGGGGGCGGTGGCCATGGAGAAATCTCTCCAGGCGCCCCGTGTGGCTCCTCACCTTGGTCATGATGACGATGGTGATGTAGTGCAGCACGGCCCCTGTCATCACGGCGATGGTGTCGGCGTGCTTGCTCAGCAGGTTCACTTCGCTCTGCGTGAACAGCGCCATGGCCACTGCCCGGTAGATGACGAGTGCGTGGGCGATGCCGATCAGCACCATGATCTATGGAGAGGGAGAGGAGGTGTGAGGAGCCACCGAGGGCGCTTGCTCCATCGCACCTGATGGTGCCCTCAGAAGGGCCCTGGATGTGGCCTCAAAGGCAAACCAGCGCCCTTCGGTGGAGGCTGACAAATTTGCGAGGTGGGTGTAGCGACAGGACAAGGAGGAATGGGTACAAACTGAAAGGGGAAATTTAGGCTGGATGTTAGGAGGAAATTCTGGAACAGGCTCCTCAGGGATGTTGCAAATGCCCCGACCCTGGCAATGTTCAAGGCCGGGAGGGACAAGGCCTTGAGCAACCTGGGGTAGTGGGAGGGGTCCCTGGCCATGGCAGGGGTCTTGGGACTAGATAAGGTCCCTTCCAGCCCCTAACATTCTGATTCCAGGATTCTGTGCCTCCACCTGAACCAGTCTCCACTGACCCACAGTGGGGACAAGTGCATTGGGATCTGCCTCTTCCTGCCCTCTGTGTCCCTGCCTTGATCCTCCCTGCAAGAGCAGAGTCTTCAGCCCCTGCCATCAGCACAGCGAGGTGTGATCACGAGGAAGCCCCAGGATCCTTGTGATGGGCATGGAACTGCCCTAAAAGCCTGCTCTGTGCCTTTGCTTCTTTGGTCCACGTGCCCTTAAACGAAATGTTCCCGTTGTCGCCTGGCGCGTACCATCAGCACAGCCAAGACGAGGACGATGGTGCTGCGGAAGTAGGAGTGCTGGTACAGCCGGGGGTCATGCTGCGAATTATTGATCAGCTGCAGAGCCAGCTCCTCCTGTAAAAAAAAAAAAAAAAAAAAAAGGGAAAGAAAGGACCCAGCAGTGCTTTGTGCCCCTTGTGTCAGTGGACATATGGGATTAGCAGTGGTGGAGAAGGATGGGGTTGAGCACCCAACCCACAAGAGCATGGCCCAGCCTGATTGAGTTCAGTCTGGGCAAGGGACCCCTCTGATGTGTCTTTTCTAGGTCAAGGTGACTCCTGCCCTAAAAAGAGAAGCACTGAGCGGGAAAGATTATGTCCTCACCTCTTCCTCATCCCACCCGTACAGGTCCCAGCTGGTGGCCACAGTGGCTCTCTCCCTCTTCCACAGCTCCAGGAATACAGTGGCTGGATTGGGAAGGAGAAAGTGCAGTGACACTTAGGAATGGCTCTGAGAGCCACTCCTGTCTCCCAGAGAGTCACATCACGTGCAACCTGATGGCAAAGCAGCCCGGACTGCCCTTGGCCCATGAAGGACAGGAAGACCCCTCTGCACCTTGGCCCCTGGAAGGGCCCTGGACAGGCAGCAGTGAGGGAACGGGGATGGTGCAGGTGAGCTTTCACTGGCCTGGTGTAGTGTCTGTAGGGAATTTGGGAAAAGTCACTTTTCAGGTGGAATGAGTGTCCTGCACTGCACCCTGGCGAGGCTACACACCTCTCCAACTCCAATTCCAGCCACCCCTTATGTTAATTGGGTCGACGCTCCTGATTGTGTCCCCATGTGACCCAGCCCACGGACACACTCAGGAGTGTGCTGTGGCTTCACAGGTGGGACACCTGGCCCACTCCTGAGGTGGCTGGTCAAGGAAAGGGCCATGGAAATGAGTGTGTAACTAAGGCAGTGATGGGATCCCATCATCCCACAGCAAATAAAGAGACCGTGCAGTGATTTGGGAAGGTGGAGGAGGAGTCTGGAGGCTCTTCCTTCCGGTGGTTGTGGCTATTTATAGGCAGCTGCTAGAAAATTGCTGGGTGCCTTTGGGGAGGGTATGCTGAGCAGAAGCTTCAGGTAGGACAAACTTCAGGTAAAGAATGTTTGGGGAGCTGGAGGATATCACCAGGATGGTTTTGTCTCTTGCTGTATCTGGAAGGGGAGCTGAAGGCTCTGGAAGCAGAGGAGATATAAAACCCTCCCAAAGGGTGAAGCTACGTTGGTGTCCCATTTTCCACCTTCTGCTTCCTCTCCCACCCACATGTGCTGGGCACGCAGGCATGGACACCTACCCCAGATGGCCATGAACATGGCAAACACAACCGTGGCCTCGTTATCAATCATGTGAGTGACCTGCAAGAGATGAAGGAAGAGTGTGATGGGGCACTGAGGTGCAGAGGCTGTGGCACCTCGGACTCTTGCCATGCTCGTCTCCCCCGAGACAGATAAAGGTGCTACAGGAGGGCAAAATGCAGGAAGGTGACGAGCACTGGGGCTTGTTACGGGTAAAATATTCCATGATGGTGATGGAGACTGTGATCTGGTGGGGTTTCTTTTTAGTGGTGTGGGAGCAGCATGAACTGGGAGTGTTTTCCTATCCTTTTTCTTGAGCCTGCTCTGGAAAGGGAGAGGTTCCCTACCTTGGCATAGGTGCAGGTGTCGGAGAGGACCCAGAACGAGCAATTCTGGTCGCAGAGCGGGCACATGATGGTGTCGTTGGCATCACAGATCTCCTTGCTGGAAGAAAGGAGGAGAGAAACCAAGGGGGACAAGGCTGCCACAAGAGCCACCTGCAGAGCTGAATGGGATGTCCATATGGCATTCCCAAAGGCCTTACCTCACCTGGCTGGAACTGAAAACAGTAGTTCCAGCTGCGACAGTTGCCAGCCCAGCCAGGGCAGCGAAAATCAGCAGGTAGGTGTACCAGCCCAGCCAGGCGAAGTACAAGGCCACCTTCTCTCCAAAATAGCACCTAGGAGGAAAGGTGAGGTGGGAGTTGCAGCCAGAAAGGAGGACAGATTTTGGGAGTCACTAGAAAATGTCCATGGTGGCAGTATCTCAGTTTTTATGGTGTGGGGAGCGGGATGGAGTCATGGATAAGAAATGACCTGCTGATTGAGGGACTGGGAAACCTGTATCCCAGAGGAATTAACTTGGTGCCAGCTGTCAGAGGTGCACCTCTATCTCCCCTCTCTATCAGCACCCCCTGGCAGGTTTATGAAGTAACACGGTTTTTTTGCCATCCCACCCCTGCCCACGGAGGTAGTTTTCAAAAACAAGAGCTGTGCTCTTTCCTGGGATTTCATGTGGTTGTAGGAGCCCCATGTTGCCTTTACTGCCCTGAGGTCAGCCTTGGGCTGGCTATGCAGCACTGATGCTCCGTTCCCACCTCTCCTGCCTTCTGAATGGGGCTGAAGACCAAACAGGTTCATTAAAGTCTGTACAGATGCGGGGGTTGTTTCTTGCTGCAGGATTAGCAGATGGAGCTCGGAGCCACAGGGACAACCCTCAGGCTAAGAGCTTTGGAAACTGCACAGGCAGCCCAGCGCTTGTGACAAGAGCCAGGTTCAAACTAATGATTTTTAAGACAATGCAGGAGCCTGGCAAAGGGCACTGAGTGCTCTGGGTTTCAGGTGGGACCTCTTGGTTAGAAAGATCTGCCTCATGTGCCTGTGTTACCTGATCTCCTCAATTGGCTGTTCCTTAAATAGAACTCTCCAGCGAGCCCACTTCTTCTTTAGTATTTCCGTTATCTCTTCTTTCTGGAGAGCAGAGAAGTTGGTTGGATGCAGGAACATCAGGGCACCCTTAATGCCCTGCCCAGCTCCAAGGCAGCTTCGGGGAGCTTTGCCGTGCCTCTCACCCCGCGAGCTCCTGGTGCAGCTCCAGTCACCCACAGGTCCCCCCCACCCCATCCTGCTCCTCCATCTCTCCTGGATTTTCCTCCCAGGCACTGTGTGCTTGGCCTCACCTTGTGCAGGGGAAAGGCTGCCTCAAACACCTTCTGCTTCATCAGGTCACGCAGCTTCTCTGGGAGCAGAGCAGAAGGGACAGGGTTAGGCCTAGGGATCTGGGGAGATGGAGCAGAGGAACTGCTGGTTCCTGCAGTCCAAACCTCCCAGCCTCTGGGTGCAGCAGCAAATCCACTTGTCTGACCTCCCCCCTTTTCTATTCTCCCCAGGATGGCAAGGCAGCTGGGATGCCAGTGCCTAGGATTCTTTGGCTGGATTCTTCCTGCAGATCCAGGCTGAGCATCACCTCTGGATCCCCGTTCCCTTACCTAAGTCGGACGTCACAGTGTTCTGCAGGATGAAGTGCACAACCCGTATCCTGAACAAGGAGAAACTCTGCTTAAAGGCTGCTCTGGGATACAGACCTGTGTTGTGTGGCTTAGGAAAACAGGGCAGAGAAGGGAGAGGGTGTGCACTAAAATTCAGGGAAGCAAGGGAGGGAGAAATGCGGGCAGTGAGAAGGCATCAGCTTTTCTGGGAGGTGGAGGAAGGGTCTGTGGAAAATGAAAAGCCTGGCACAGCTGTGAACTGAGCTGGAAAATGGATGCTGGTGGGGACAACAGTGAGTGCAGGAGGCTGGCAATCAGCTCAGCACCCACCTGGTGGTCACTGGGACATCCTGGTAGGCACCGGAGTTTTGCTGCCTGCTATTGGGATTCGTCAGGAGACACTGGTATCTCCAGAAGATGTGCTGCGGGGCACGGACTCCATAAAAGAGCTTTGTGTCCTCAATTTTCTGGTGAGGGGAAGAAAAGGGCTGTTAAAACAGAGCCAGCGGGGCAAGGAAGGGCCAGAGCTGGAAGGGCTGGGGTCTTTCTCCACTGGTTGAGCAGTGATGTGGTGAACAGCTCGATGGTTCAGGCCTCTCCCATTTCCTGGGATGCAGGAGCCCGAGCCAGGCCAAGTATCTGCTGTCTTCTCCTCCCGCAGCCCCTCACCTTGATGGTGAAGCCCTTCTTGCTCAGCTCATCCAGGTACTTCTTCCTCTTGATCTCCTTCTCACTGCCCATTTCGTGGATGTCACTCACCAGGACAAAATCCCACTTCTCTTCATTCTGCCCACAAAACCAGCAGGGAATTATTAGGGATGGAAGGCTGAGAGCTCTCCTTCCCTGCTCCTGCCTCTCAGAGGTTTGGACCCTCACTGTGGCTGTGTAGAGGGGAACTGGGAATGGGCAAGGGAAATTGGGATTGGTCTCCTCTCTGAGCTGGGCTGGACTTGCTGCAGATGCAGGAGGAGCAGAGCTTACCGGGGAGGGGTCCGTGTCCTCAACAGGAGATTCCCTGCGGGGAGTCAGCAGAATTTCATCCTGTCGAAAAGAAAACCAGGGAAGAGAAGGCTTCAGCAGGCTTCCCAGGAGATCCCGTGTTTTCCTCTTCCAGCAGCCTTAAAGAGATGCCCAGGGAGGAAGGTAGGAGGAGGCTTGTGTGAAACCTTCTCCCACATGCTCCTGATCTTGAGGAGCATTTGGGTCTTCCTAAGCCAGCCAGGGATTTGTGTTTAGGAATGCTGCAGGGACCGCTGGCCTGGGAGGGTGTGCAGCCTTGCCTAGAACTCATCACGCCCAACAGTGCCCTGGAGCTGTGAGGGATCTGCACCAGGAGAAAAAACCTCCCTCATCTCTTTCACGCGATGCCCTAATATTTGTACTGGGGAGGTGTTCACCTTTCACCCTCTCTCTCCATGCTACGGTGGATTTTACAGGCTTTAATCAGCCTTTTCCATTCGTCAGTTGTTCCTGTCAGATGGGGCACTGTTGGCTTTTTGGGGAGGGTGGGGAAGGTAGTTTTAAATTCCGGTAAAGGGAGAGTAGAGCACAGACAACTGGAGGCTGGCACAACCCTGCAGGAAAGAAGGTGAGAAAAGTCCTTGGAAAACATGTTGGATGCCTCAGGCTGCAACCAAAAGACAGAAAGGGGAGGATGAGCTGCTGATCATACAATCATAGAATATCCCAGGTTGGAAGGGACTCACAAGGATAACCGAATCCAGCTCCTGGCCCTGCACAGGACCACTCCAACCATCCATGTGCCTAAGAGTGTTGTCCAAACACTGCTTGAACTCTGGCTTTTCCCTGTTCCCATCCTGTGCTCAGTGGCCCTGGAGAGAACGGCTGTGCAGCTCCCACCTTCCTGGTTACAGGTAATTACACTCAGACATCCAAAGGTACAGACGTGGGGGAGTGAAAAGCAAGCATCATGGAATGGTTTGTGTTGGAAATGACCTTCACACCCATCCAGTCCCCCAGGGACATCTTCCACTAGACCAAGTTGCTCCAATCTGGTCCTGGACACATCCAGGGATGGGGCAGCCACAGCTTCCCTGTGCACTCTGTGCCAGGGCCTCAGCACCCCCAGAGGGAAGAATTTCTTCCCAGTATCCCATCTAACCCTGCTCTCCTCAGCTTAAGCCATCAGCTGCCCCTGTGGGGTTTTTTTTTCCACCCTTTGATGTAACTTGTGGTGTGTCCCCACAAACAGTTATGCTGCTGTTCCCGAGGGAAGGTGATGCAGCACAGCGGCGGGAAGGAGCTGCTAGGGATGGGAATATTGTCACTCGGTGTCACCAGGAACACTGTGACCTAAAAGAGCGGCCAGCCAGACGAGTTCCTCCAGCTGTAATCTTGGCAGCAGAGCCACGGTGGTGCAACTGTGCCCTGATGTAAGATATGCATCCCGAGCTTTCACTGGAGAATGAGGCCATGAGAGCAGAGAAGCTGGGATGAGGAAAGGGCTGAAATATTCTACCAGAGGCTCACTCACGTGGATCAGCCAAAGCACAAGAGAGACTGACTGACAAGAAGGAGAAGCGGGAAGGCTTGAGAGGAGGGATGCTCTTCCCCAGAGGTGCTGTTGTAACAGGAGCCAGTACTTGTCTTGGACAAAAGGAACCCCAGTTTATGGCAAGAGGCAGAGGGAGGGTTCTGGTGTTGTCATCTGCTCTAATCGGGTTTGGGGGCAGGATTGGGTGCAGCAGTTCCCTGTATCCCAGTCTGAGCCCCTCTCTGGGCACAGGGGAGGGAGTGGGAGCCTCTCAGGGATCTGCCCACTGCCAGTGTTCTGATGCTGGCATGGATCTGGCCTGGCACACTCTGCTCTCGTGTTGGCTCATTCCTGCCTGGCTGGTTTCTCTCAGCCTCCATATGCACCAGCCTCATCCTGCAGCACTTGCCTCCCAGTGCCACCTCTGATCTTGTGGATGGATGTGGAAGGGAAGCCACCTTTGGGTACGGGAACATTTTGGGGTATTCCTAATGCCACCTTGGCACACTTTTCCTGCTGCTGCTGTCCCCAGTAAAGCTTAAGATGAGGTGAAGGGACCTGCTGGCATCACACCTTCTGTTCCCAGGTGGCTCCCAACTCCAGCATCTGCAGCCACGATCCTGCTTGGGCATCTGAGCATCCCAGCCAGCACATCGACTCCCTTGGAAAGAGGCTCAGAGGTTACCAAGATGGGTTCACAAATGGAATCCCAGTGGCTGCTGGGGCTCAGGCTACCATGTGGATGCCCAGCTTGCTTTTGGGGCCATATGGGGTGTGTATAGGAACCCAGAATCCTGGAGTGTCTTGGGTGGAAGGGACCTTAAAACCTGCCCAGTTCCACTTTCTGCCATGGGCATGGACACCTTCCATTGACCCAGGTTGCTCCAAACCTATCCACCCTGGCCTTGGACACTTCCAGGGATGGGACAGCCACAGCTTCCCTGGGCAAGCCCTGTCGGGACCTCACCACCCTCACAGGGAAGGATTTCTTCCCAATATCCCGTCTAACCCTGCCCTCTGGCAGTTTGAAGTCATCCCCCTTCTGCTGCTGCAGTTCCTGATGGGAAGGCAGGGATGTGTGGGCAGGGACTTTGGACCACTGCTACTCTCACAACTAATTGGGTTTTTTTCCAGAATTAGGGAAGCTGTCTGACAGTGCCTGCTCTGGCCTCACTGGGTAGTGGGATCAGGTGCAGGTAAGGCCACCTGGGCTCTACAGTGGTTGTATGAACCCTGGGCTCTGACTCTGCTCCCGGGAAGGACAGTTTTGGTTTCACTCCTCCCTGCCCTGTGTTTGGAACAGGATGTGGAGGTGCCGCTGTGCAAAGGTATAAAAGTGACCAGCACAATGGGAAGCAGGAATTTCCACGTTGAAAAGTGTTTCCATGCCTCCAAGGTGTATCAGTGGTCCTTGTCCCCAGCCAGGTACTCCACTGCTCTGAGTGTTCCTTCTGGGAAACGGCCACAGGCACCCTTGGGCTGTGTGCAGTCACCCGTGAGTGAGTAACTCGGGACAAGGACCTGGATAGGATCTTGCATCCTTGTTTTCCTTTCCAGTCATGGATTGGTGTGGGGTTGGGTGGTTCCTGTCACCCACACCGAGATGATCAAATTGCTCTTATCTCCGGGATGCTTCTTACACAGCTTCCCTTGGAGCACTTCCACCTTAACCCATGGCTTCCTGAGAAGTGGGACAGCCTTTGCTTAGACAGGCAGAGCTGTACCTTTACTACCTGCCCTGACTTTGGAGAGTTTGCCTGGCTTTTCCCAGGAAAAAAAGCCACATCTCTTCTCCCAAGTTAGAGAAGAAAAAGATCACAGCTCTCCCTCTGCCCTTACTGTATTCCAGGTATTCCTCATTCCTAGGTTTACATAAGCTCCATCCATATCATCCTTCTCTGATCTGTGCTCTGAACTCTGGGACCAACATGTGGGGCCAGCAATGACCCCACTGCACCCTGGGACCGGCCACACATCCTGCTTTTCCTGTCACACACTTGTGGTAGGAATTTTGCACCTTAAAGGCTGAAAGCAGATGAGCGGCAGAGGTTGGAGGTTAGTGCATCCCGTGTTTCCAAGCCACAGGTGCTCAGAGGTGCTGAAAAGCAGCATCCTGGGAATATCAGGGCAGTTTCTGTTCCTACCTGCATGGTGAAGCGAAGAGCCTTCCTCGGTGCCCCTCTCTCCCAGAGCCCGTCGGGGCAGATTCCTAAGGGGAGGGCTGGTGGGCAGGATGGGCTGGAGGCTCCTGGGCTCTCTCACGCTGTGGTTTCCTTCCCCAGCTCCTTCGCCCGAGGTCTCAGAGGTCTCATGTGAGCCGAGTGGTGCCGTGACTTCCGTGTGGCACTCACAACCACCTTGGGAGGGAGCTGCCTCTGCCTGGCAGCGGGCAGATATCCAGAGGAGGCGAGGGAGCTGCCCTTCACCCTCGCCCAGAGGAGTGGCAAGCCCAGAACCGCCCAGCGCAGGTAACAGTGCCGAGTTCCTCCTGCCAGCTCCAGGGCGCTGCTTTCCCCTCTGCCCCTCGTGGTGCCAGGGCCGTGTGCTGTAGCCTGTGACATCCCCAAGAGGTGCCATAAACTGGCCAAAAGGAGCTGTTAACAGAAGCTCCGGAAAGCTCTAGAAATCTCCTCTTGACGCCTCACCGGTTGGTAAAACAGCTGTGGGAGTCATGTCCTGTTTTCACCCATGTGTAATAGTGCTGTCAACCCGACCTTGAACACTTTTGCAGCTGCTCTGGGCAGCCTGTGCCAGGGCCTCCCCACCCTCACGGGGAAGAATTTCTTCCCAATATCCCATCTAACCCTGCCTTCTGGCAGTGGGAAGCCATTCCCCGTTATGCTGTCTCTCCAGGCCCTTGCCCAAAGCCCCTCGCCAGCTTCCTTGCAGGCTTCTTTCAGGTATTGGAAGGGGCAATCAGGTGACCCTGCAGCCTTCTCTTCTCCAAGCTGAACAATCCCAATCCTCTCAGCCTTTCCTGATGGCAGAGCTACTGCATCCCTTTGATCAACTTGGTGTCCCACCTCTGGACTCTCCAACAGGTTGATGTCCTTTCTGTGCTGGGGACCCTGGAGCTGGATGTAGAAGCTCAGGTAGGGTCTCACCTGATCAGAGCAGAGGGAAAGAATCAACTCCAGTCTGGACCTATGGCTTGGAACAGGGAATAATCTCATTATAAAAAGTGAGTGAGAATGTTATGTGTAAGCCAGATCTTGCCTTACACCTGTTTTCAGGGGGTGGTATAGGGGTGGGTTTGTTGCTTTCACTTACAAATAAGAACAACATTTCCTGGGAATAACAGGGGGGTCAATAACTGCTGTGGATCCCCTTGTGCCCTCCAACAGCATTCCTGTGGGCCGCTGCAAAATAAACCAAGTCCTAGAGATGGTAATCCAGCTGTGTCCTGCTAAGAAAGGCAGCCAGCCTTTTCAGAGTGGTGCTCCCAGTTAAGCCACCATCACCATCACCCTGTGGCTTTGCCAAGTGCCTTGAATAGATGCCAAACCAGACATGGGGATTTTGTCAGGAAAAAAAAAAAAAAAGAGTTGTCTTCCCAATGTCCTGCTGTGTGTGAAACCAAGGTGTGGGCAGACCTTTAGCCTTCCAGGGGTGATCCACGGGCTTGGGGGCGGAGAACAGGCTTTATCTCTGGGAAAGTGTGTGTGTTTACCCAGAGAGAGTGAAGCCCTGTCAGGAGGTGCTTTCCACCCGACAGCAGGGCAAAGGCCTCTGCAATGGGAGCAATGCTATGTGCAGGGAAATGGGGTTACCTGTGGGAGGAACACTCCTCCCACACTCCCACTTCTCCTTCCTGAGAAGGGCTCAGCTCTCTGGACAGCCCGGGTGGTCATGCAGCCAGCAGCGGTTCCCAAAGCCCATGAATGTCACCAGCCAGTGGGGAAGGCAAGTCTGTGCCTGCAGGTTGGCTTTGACTGAGGTATATCCACCCCCTGTGGTATCTTTCCTGGCACTTGGAGGAGACCATGCTGCTGCTGCTCCTTTTTAGAAGGAATTAGGTTTTGCCCGAGCAGGATTTAGCTGCATTTCCAGCAAGGCAGGCAAGTAAGTTGATGCCATCCCTCTTCCAGTGCATCCCTCCCCTTCTGCACTTGCTGCTTTTGGGTGACTGGGGCTGAGGATGGCATCAGGAAAAGCTGAAATTGGAGCGGGAACCACACTAACCCTGCGTGAGCAGAGGACATTGTTCAGTGATCAGCTCTGAGGCTGCTCGGTTGGTCACACACCTGAACACACTGGACTCCAGCCTCCTTAGGCATCGATTTGACCTGCACTGAGCGCTGGCAGGGAAGCTCCAGGAGTTAGTCCTGGATCTGTTAGTCCTGGCTGGATGTGGAGATTTGTAATTCCCGCCAGAGGAGATGGCTGAAGGGTTTTGTGTGTGAAACCACAGTGGCTGGATGCAGGTTGCCTGTCCACCTGCTGCCTGGCAGCAATGCTTTTGGACAGAGAGCTCCCCCTCCGAGGATGCAAAGGCACTAATCCAGGACGGTACTAAAATGGCAGCAGATGTCTCTGTTCTCCTGTAAAGCCGGGGGTGTTTTCATCCAAATCCTGGTCTGTTTGGATCCGTGGGTATCCCTGGAGCTACAGTCAATACTTTGGAGCAGAGGATGGGGTTTGGGGTGCAGCCCTGCTTGTAATTAAAGCACTGTGTGCTCATTCCAAACAGGGAAGGCTTAGACTGGATATTAGGAGAAGGTTCTTCCCCCAGAGGGTGGTTGGCACTGGAACAGGCTCCCCAGGGAAAGGTCTCGGCCCCAAGGCTGCTGGAGGTCGAGGAGCGTTTGGACAACGCTCTCAGGCGCAGAGTCGGATTGTTGGGATGCATGTGCAGGGCAGGAGCCGGGCTGGCTGATCCTTATGGATCTCTTCCAACTCGGGATATTCTGTGATCTCTTTGGAACAAGGTGATTGCCTCCAGCTCTCATATAGCATCGTGGGATGTGCAGGAGCGTGCTTTAGGCTGGATGGGGGGAATTGTGCAGCAGACAGAGATTGTCCCTTATCCATCCTAGAACCGTGTTTCGCTGGGGTTTGCCCGCTCCTCGCCCAGCCCGCTCCTGCCCTCCTGTGGCCAGCTCCGTTATTCCGCAGAATCCGAGA
Source organism: Hirundo rustica (assembly GCF_015227805.2). NCBI lineage: Eukaryota > Metazoa > Chordata > Aves > Passeriformes > Hirundinidae > Hirundo > Hirundo rustica. The sequence continues at coordinate 58,336,273 of NC_053455.1, read as the reverse complement.
ACCCTGGAGTGGTTGGGATTGGAAGGGACATTAAAGCCCGTCACGGCAGTGCCACCCCCTGCCATGGGCCTGACACTTTCCACTCTCCCAGGTTGCTCCAAGCCTTGTCCAGCCTGGCGCTGGACACTTCCAGGGATGGGGCAGCAACAGCCAGGGCCCGCAGCACACACGCAGGGAAAGATGGTTTGCCATCCTGTAAATATTTCCTCTAATTTCTTTCCCTCTTTAATTTCTCTGCTCCCACAGGAGCAGAGAAATTAATTTCTCCCCTCCACACAGTATTCCTGGAGCCTGCTGCCGTGCCAAGATCTTTGCCGAAGGCCGGAGCTCTCTGCCGGCCATCCGGGATCAGCGTGGCGCATTCCGGATAAGGAGCCTGACCAAGGTAATTTGGGAAGGGCTGAGGAAATTTAGAATTCTTCAAATCCAAGGGCACGGGGGCACCCTGCAGGCACCCCCAGCCCTGGCCAGGCCCTCCGGGTGGGAACAAAAACATTGGCCAAGCAAAACACATTTTCATGTCGCCAGCAAAACGAACGTATTTGGCAGACATTTAGCATTTCATCGCACAAAGACGCGGGAATCGGGACAGCCACGGCACCAGGGATGGGGTACCCAGCGCGGGGTACTCGACAGCCGTCCGGCAGCCTGGCAAAGAACACTCTTCCCTGCACGCTCCCGGTGGGAGCGCGCAGAATTAAGACAATTTGTTTAATTATCGCACTCCGCTCGCCCTGAGGGGCTCGGGGTCCCCACCCTGAGGGGAGGCGGCTGCTCCTCAGGGCGCCGCCTGGCGGTCACGCGGCCCGGGAGGGGGGGGGCGCGCGCGCGGAGGCCACGCGGTTGCCACGGCAACGGGGGAGGACACGCCCCTTCCCGGCCTCTCCCTCCCCGGCGCCGGCCGCCCCGCGCACGCGCCGAGGCGGGGTCGCGCGCCCGCCGCGTCACGCCTCCCGCCGCGCGCCCCCGGCCGCCCCTCCCGCCGCGGCCCCGGCCCCGGCCCGCGTCCCCCGGGGTGTCCCCTCCGCGCCCCCGGTGCGGCCCCGCCGCCGCTTCCCCCGCCGCCATGAGGCGCGGCGAGCGGCGGGCGCACGGCGGGAACGTGGGCAAGGCCGCGCTGGAGGAGCAGCAGCAGCAGCCGCCGCCGCCGCCGCCCCCCGCGCAGCCCAACGGCGGCGCCCCCGGGGCCGAGCGGGACGGCGCCGGGCCCCGCCGCAGCACCGAGTCCGAGGTGTACGACGACGGCACCAACACGTTCTTCTGGTGAGAGGCGCCGGGCATGGCCCCCACCCGCCTCGGGGCTCCGTGTGGGCCGGGGGGGCTGTAAGGAATGGGGTGTGGAGGCGCTGGGGAATGGGCTGTGGTGGCCCCTAAGGAACGGGATATGGAGGGGGCCCCAAGGAATGGGATACCAGAGTTATCTGCTGCCCGTTATCTGCTCTTCACGTGCCTCTTCTGTCGCCGATACCGCTGCTGGAATCGGCTGCAAGTGTTTTCCTACCGCTAATTGTTTCCTGGCAGTGTAACGGGGATTCAGGGCTGGCTTTTGGCGGTGGCAGCTCTTTTCCCAGTCCTGGTCCCTACCTTTCCAGGAGCAGGACCCTTAGTGCTGAGCCCGACGGCTTGTCCTGCCTGGTGGGTGCTCTGGAGGTGTTTCCCGGTATTTTGGGAGCCCAATGTGTTCGAGCAAGCATTCCTGCCTCATTCCAGTCATCAGCATTGTTTATATGGACTCCACCTCCTTCTCTCCTCTCCCTTAATCTTGGAGGAGGCTTCTTCCATCCGTGTTTTTCCCATTGATTATGGCAGAAAGCTGAAGTTGTCGTGCCCTACTCCCGCTGGGCAGGTGTTGTGTATATTTTTGTGTGTCTTTGTCCATAAAATGGGTGCAGAAACCCACGGCTGGTGGTGCTGGGCCAGCAGAGAAAATCAGCTTTTTGTTCGATTCGGTCCTTGCTGGAAGAGGGGTGTTCGTACCTACAAAAGTGCCCCTAAATCCTGGCCCTGCTTGAGTTGTTCCAGAAATCCCCTCAGCAGCATGCAGGTGTGTAGGTAGAGGTGTTTTTTCTGTGTGTTAAACACGCTTCCCTTTCCACGAAGAAAACCAGGCTGACACCGAAGACGCGCGTTTGGAATACGAGCTGAGGGCGATGGGATTTGGCTGGAGCCTGGCATGGAGGAGTGGGAGGGGAGGGCCCTTGGCTCTCACCCTGCCAATCTGGGCAGCAGCAGAGCAGAGGGTGTTGATCCCGGTGAAGGAGGTGACATTCCTGCCAGTGCAAGCTGTAGAGGAACACAGGGATGCTGCTGGATCCCGGCGGGATCCCTGCGGAGCCCCGACGCGCGCGGGGGACGTTGTGGTCTCGGGGGACGAAGGGACCTTTCCTGGCAGGCACACCACATGTGGGCTGAGCAAATCGTGGGATTCCAGTGCCAACCTTTAAATGGAAAATGGGTAAAGCTGTATTTTCCTTGCTCCCTCTTTCAGGTGGCTCTTGGCAGCTGTTTCATGAAGCCTTAAAAATAGCTATTTCTGCTGTGGGATCTTGCCTCCTTGCAGCTTTTTGGTGGTGGTGACAGGGCTGTCACCCCAGGATGAACGCTGTAGTGCAGTTAGTGTGGCAATGTGGATTGTTCCTTTGGGAATCTGGATGTGCCTTGTTCTCTCAGGAACTCTCCTGTGTCGGGTGGTCCCTTCCACGAGGGCAGCGTGGACAAGGGTGTTCCTTAACTTTCCTATTTATTCAATTTTCTTTTCCCCAGTAGCTTGTGCTAGCAGCCAGGAGTTTAAACATCTGGAAAAGTCCCAAAGTCCTCATGTTACTTTTGCCCTGTACGTGTTAGAGTATCCTTTGGCAGTGACTCAGTTCCTATCGTGTTCAAGAATAAAGATTATCCAGAGGACTGATTTTCTTCCTGTGACCCTTGGCACTCCTCTCGTGCTATGGAGGTAGCCACAGAAAAGGGAAAATTTTAAGGGTGGCTGCCCTCTGACTTTGGAAAAACACGGAATGCACCTTCTCTTTGGAGTTCAGGAGTTGGGGATTAGGTTATTCGCGTAGCTTGCTGCTTTTTGGAAAATGAGATGATTTGAGATGATCTGAGGACACAGAAATCATTCCAGGAGTAGTTTAATTTGCAGAGATGATTTTCCTGCTGTAAATGTGATCCTTGGGAAAGGTGGAGCTTCCTAGCTGGCTTCCTGGCTCTTTAAAATCTGTTTGAAATTTCGGAAAATTATCTGCTTATGTCTTTTGTTCTGATATCTCTGGTCTTACTCCGTATAAATGACTTGGAACTGGAAAATACTCCCTTGTGGGAACCTGCTCAGTCAGCGTAGCCTGGCAGTTCCCTTTGCCATTAGGAAATGCCAAGGGAAGGGAACAGGAGGAAGCTTTCTGAGGCAGGTCCATGGTTTCTCTATCATTCATCCCTGAACTAATTTTCTAGCGGAGAGCTGGGAACGCCAGGCCTGCCTGGCAAGCCACTGGAACGTGTTCCCTGTTTGTTCCAGCACCTTGGATTGTTCCTGTCTGTGTGCCTCCAGCAGGAGCTTTGACACAAAGCCCTGCTTGTTCTGGGGTCATTTAGTTGGATGTCGTGTATGATGTTCTCCTAAAATTTCTGTGGGTATTTCATAGCTTGTCTTTAACCAAAGAGGGTTTTCCAGGAAAATGTCCGTCCAGTCTCCGTTTGAGGGTGCTGGGAGGTGACAGATGCACTTGTGCCACCACATGGTGACTCTGTGAGTTAATTGCTTTGTCAAAGCCTTCCTTTAATTTGGATTACATTAGCTTTAATGTCACCTTTTGGTTATTAGCGTGTTTTATCTCTCACACTAATAATCTCATGTTGCCAGCACGTGGATGTGATATTAATTTCTGAGGTCACGGAGTGGCAGCAGAGATCTGTGGAGCTCAGGATGTAACCATTAATAAGAAAGGAACTGAAAATGCGGGAATGGCAGTGTTTGTAGGAGGTATTTCCACCTTTTTGTGCAAAAAAAAAGTGTGGATTTTGCAGCTAAGGAAGAGGCAGTCCCTGCTGGCATGTTCCTCTCGGTGTGTTCGGCATTGTGACTCTTCCCAGATGGCCTGGGAAATGAGGATATGTGTGGGCAAACCAGCTGGTGTTGGAAGGAAGGGATTGTACTCAACCCAAAACATTCCTTACCCATTCCAATCTCCTTGTGGAGATTGCTCTTATCTCCGAAATACCCGGGATTTACTAAAGGCAGGTCTGGAGGAAGAGGTGGGGATTTATCCTGAAGAGAGATTAGGGAGACGGAATATCCGCAGGTTGGCAGGAGCTGCTCTCTGTGCCCTCTCCTGAGGGATGGCCGTGGCGCTTCCTTGAGTTTGCTGGGAGCTGAACATGGGATTTTTCCCTGCTTTAATGGGGCCATGCCGAGCCACGCTGCCCACTCCCAAAGGAACATTGCTCCAGAGTCCTGGGTCACCCTGCCATGCTTTTCCAGCCTGTGGGAATGCCCTGGGCAGGGCGCAGGGACATCCGGGCGTTGTGCAATCCCACTAAGCCACGTTTGCCAGCTAGTCATGGATGAGAGGGCCTGTGCTTTGGGAATTGTGCTATGGGAATGGCATTGCCCTTTCCTCAAAGGAAGGGCTTGCATAGTTCTGCCAAGTAAGCTGGAAATGCAGAGGGAGTATTATTTGTGGAGAGGGCCTGTCAGAGTTCTTTCTGTGCCCTGCCTCGATATCGGTTCTCCGTGTTGCTTTTGTAAACACATTCCCAAAGTTTTAAGGAGAATAGGGGAAAATGTGCTCAAAGAATGTTACCTGTAATTCCCTGTCACCTGTCTCAGTAGAACTGCCCTAAACTAACTGCTGAGACACACATTTCCTTAGGTTTAAGCAGAAAAATGGCATTTTTAAGCAGAAAAATAGGGCTTTTGTGGAACTTGCGGGCTCTGTAGAACTGATGTAAGCTTCAGAAACTTTGGGAACTTGGTCCTTCCTCCCGGCTGGAAGGAAGACCCCAGAGTTGCCGAAGCTTTGCTGTTGACCTGTGGTTCTGGGTCTCTGGAGGTCTGTGTTCCTGGGCTTCTTTGAGGAGATGGCAAGGAAAAGGCACGTTGCTATTTTGGAGTGTCACAAGTCTGTACGGAAATCTAATCGGCGTTGGGTGACTTCAGGGATGTGCCGAAGATGTGAGGCTGCTCTAAGAATAGGGACTGTTTTATTAACTCTGAGCGTTTAAATAGATTTTAAAACGTAACTTGGGGCTTAAAACCGACAGGGATATTTGTATGGTCGGGTTTGACTTGAAGTTTTCCAAACCCTCTGCATATCCCCAATGGTTTTCCTGTTAATTACAGTTATTATTTCAAATGTGATAGGTTTTAGGTTAGTACTAAATTCTGTTGTGTCTTATTCTTTACACGAACCCTCTGCTGCTTTTGGAGGAAAGGGTTTGTTGTACTATTTGCCATATTTTCTTAGAGTTCCCAGGTGATGTATTGATTTATGGAGGGCACAGAGCTTTGACATCCATTTAAAAATCTCTTTCAGGAATGGTTTAATTAATTTGCCATTATTTGGAATAAAGAATTAAATCATGGAAAAAGTCACTGATGGGACTAATTGGGTTTGCTGACAGTTCTTTTCACCAGCAGCCGCAATTAATGCAACTTTTTTTAACCCAAGGGGCAAACTGGACTGGCTCTCCTTTGGAATTTCATTCCACTTAAGAGGACTGGCCAAAATATTAATAAATAAATTCTTTGCATTGTGTTCCAGTGATTGTTATTTTGTTTAATGGGGTTGTTGCATCACTGGTGACAAACAAGCCATGGATAACAAGGGTGCGGTCCCTGCTTAAACTGATTTTATTTTGTGGGAGATTGAATGAGGCCATGGGCCCCCTGATCCTGGGTGTTAATCTCTCCTTTTCACCCAAGGATCTGCCAGAATCTCCCAAAAAAATGACATGTTTAAATGATTTCCTTACATAATTTCTGTCATAGACTTCCGTTGGAAAATAAAAGTGCTCATAGTCATTTCCTTGACAGACCTGCAGCTCCTCAGCGTGACAGGAGAATGACCTACCACGAAAAAAAGAAGTTGGGATCAAACTTAATCCCATTAACTAGGGGAAAAAAACCCACTTTTGTTGTGATCTGCAGTGCAGGAGAGCTTCGCTTGCTCTCGCTTGGTGTTTGAATTAGCAGGGCTTGCGTGAAAACAAACCTGATTTATTTCATTTCAATCTCCCACGGCTTAAGTGGGGAAAGAGCCAAGTGTGTGGTGCAGAAAGGCAGAAAAATAAGCCAGTTAATATTCCTGCTTTTTAACAGTTTGGGATTTGTTGTGAGTTCTCTCCCTGGCCTTAGATATTTTTGTGCTCAGGCACTGCTTTGCAGAGTTTTTGATGTGAAACCTCCCGGATCTGGGTGCAGTTTGTACCCCCTTTGCTTCGGGCGTGTTGCCCAAACTCCTGTGTGTAATTTTAAGGGGAAGATTCCCAGCTTAGCTCTTTTCAGCCTCCCAGGCTCCAGGCCAGGAGAACATAAGCCTTTCCATGTAATTCCTGCCTTGCTTACCTTGCTGGGTTGTTCTTAGCTCGCCTTCCCCTGGTGTGTTGTTTTGAAGTGTGTGTGGAGATGAAAACAATCCCCTTGTGCTGTTAAACTCACCCTGGTCTCTCAGACAAGCCCTTCCTTAAGGAGAGCTGCTCCTTTTTGTGGGATTTTATTTTATTTTTAAACTCCCGAGCTGTGAGAAGACATGGTGTACATCCATACTTCCTGGCTTTTTTTTCTTCTCTGAAGTGGATTTGTGCGATGCTGTGCTCCAGCTCATTGCTGTGTCACTGCTCGCAGCTCTCTGGCAGCTCAGAGCTGCCAACTTGCTCTTTCCAGAAGTCAAGCCCATCTACAGAGTCTTTCATCCCAGCTCCTGGAATTCACGCTGCCCTGGAAGCACCTTTACCTTGGAAACCTGCTAGGAGGGAATCTGGCAGCATCTGGAGGTGAAAGCTGAGCCACAAGGGAAGTGATGAGAGAGCAGCCTCTTGTTTCTCCTTAAACAGGGCAGCTGGTTGGGTTTCAGGCTGGTGGCTGTGGCACCAAAAATAAGCGGGGAATGGGATGCATGGGGAAACGCTTCACTGTCCTACAAGATCCTCACAGGGGGGAATGCGACTGAATCATCCTTGTGCTGGTGGAGGGGTTTCTCGAGGTGTTTGTCCAAGGGAGGACATGTAATAACTGGTTTTTTTGGCAATACGGGATCTGAAGGCCTTGGAAAAGCAGCTGGCGTGGTATGGGTGTTCAGGTGGTGAAACCCTAAGGTGGGATTCCAGAGTTGTTTTTGTATCCTCTTCAAAAATAAACAGTGATGTAGCAATTATACAGAATACAAACTATCTGTAGCTCTACAACAATAGGTATAACTATGTAACAGTATAGCAATACAGTAGTAAGTTTCAAACCCAAACAATGCTACAAGGCATGAGATACCGAAACAGCGGGAGTTCATGTAACCTTTTTTTGGTGTTCACCACGGAATCCATTCATTATATCCACGTGTAAATGCAGCGAGCAGGAGCGTGGTGTGGTTGGAGCGTGGGTGGGTTCCGTGCCTGCTGTCCTGCCTCCTGGGAGAGGCTGGGGTTTAGTTCTCCAGCTCCTGCAGGATCCAGGGCAGGCCCCACGTGAGCACTGATGGCTGAATCACCTTTCCTGGCACCTGGGAAGATGCGGCTGCCGAGCAGGAGCTTGTGGCTCCCAAGCTTTTCCCAGGGTTTTGGCACGCTGATTCCTCGCTAATTCTGGAAGTACTCGTGGCTTCTGGTGTTTTATTCCTGGAGCTGGTGGTCCGTGTCCTGGGGACCACGAGGGAGAAGAGCCTTCAATGCCAAACTCTGTTCTGGCAGGGGCAGAAGAGGATTGTGTCTGCTTATGAGGTATTGCGTGCCTTCTCAGTGGTATTGCAGGGATGCTGTGGAGTATGTGGGGTTTGGAGTAGGACGGGATTTTCATTCAGTAGCACCCCCACTTTGACTTCCAGAGCAGTTTTAGGTGCATGACTGCGGGGTTGCTTCAAGGTGAGTCAGTGGATGGTTTGGTAATTCTGAGGTTTATTTTGTGCCACGCAGCCTGAATATACAAACTTTGGCATGGCATGGAGATGGGATGCGAACTGCTGTTACAAAAGAATATATGAAGAAAATGGAAATAGAGCCAAATATGTCACAAACAAACACTTTCTTCGACAAGTTTTCTCCTCCCTAAGCTTCCTCTTTATACGTGGTTTGTTTTATTAGTTTGTGTTAAGAGATTTTGTCCTCTAAACCAAAACTCATGGCATGTCCTTTGGCCGTACGTGGACAGAGTTCTTGTGCTTCCCAGCTGAGGCCAGAGGAGTTTTCCAGTGAGAACTGTAAGTGGCTTCTCATTAGGAAAGGAATTTTCAACCTGAAGTAAGGGAAGATGTGGACATTGTAGGAATATTCTCTGTGTGGTGATCGGTGGGTGTAGGGTGTGGGTGTCACCACTGGCTGCGTGTGCTCTGCTCACTGTCCTTGCACAGAATCACAGACTCCTGGGACGGTTTGGGCTGGAAAGGACCTTAAAGTTCATCCAGTCCCAAGGGCAGGGACACCTTCCATTGGCCCAGGTTGCTCTAAACCCAGTCCAACCTGGACTTGGACACTGGCAGGGATACGGCAGCCACAGCTTCTCTGGGCAACCTGTGCCAAAAGAATTTCTCCCTGAGTGCTTCACCAAAATCCATTTAAACCTCTGAGGATGTTTTACTGCTATGGAACAGCCACCCAGCTTTGCTGACATGGCTATTCCCACAGAAACCCCTTGTGCTAAGTGCACTGAAACTGTAGGAATATCCCTGGAAATCCAGCATCTTGAGGTGGCTTCAGAGCTCTTAAAACGACAGCAACTGTTGTCCTTTAGAGATGAAAAATAAAAATTAATGACAAGCTTTTCTTGTTTAATTCCCATGTCTGGAGTGAATTCCCTTTGGTTGCTCTCAAGGGCCTGTTCCCTCAGCACAATTTTGATTAGTAGGCTGTGAAATAGAGCAGCACTGTCAGGTGTGGACCTGCCAAACCTGGGGAGACACCTGGAGCTGTTTAGATCCGGGTGTTTGCACTGGCTGCTGTTTTTTTCCAAGCTGCTGCTGATCACATGCAGTGCTGCTCTAAGTTCTGCTCTCTGTGCTCTGCAATACGGAAAACCTCGATATTCCTGACTGCTGGCTGTGGTTTTGGCCTCCTGAGGCTGCACTGGCAGGGGGAGATGTGAGTTTTCCTGCTTTTTAATGTCGGTTTTCTCTGTTCTGAATTACAGGAGAGCTCATACCCTGACAGTCCTGTTCATCCTCACGTGTGCGCTGGGCTACGTAACCCTGCTGGAGGAGACTCCCCAGGACACAGCCTACAACACAAAGAGGTGAATATCTGAATATTTCCAAGTGTGTTTTGGAAAAAGGACCACCAGTGACCCCTGCACTCTCTTGTTTCCTTAGGAAGTTACAAAACCGGTCATAAGTCCGTAAGTTTCTCTGATGCTGATCGTTGAATTTAATTTCTAATTAGTTTAGTGTCACTGTCAGGCTTGTGGCTGCTCTGTGGTGTGATTTAAAGCAAAATACAAAAAGCTTGCTAAAGCCTCCTGGCTGGGTTTTTTTGGCAAGGGTTCTGCCTCTGTTTCTTAAAACGGCCTTTTCTTAAAAATAACATTTCCTTAAAATAACCGTAATTTCAAAATGCTGGGAGCTGTGACTAAATTTTTCTGGCTCAAGTGTTTTTGGTAAAATTCTCTTCAAGATTTCAATACAAATCCTTGTTTGTTGTTGGAAATTGCCGTGAGAACGTGTAGCCCAGAGGAAAGCTCTTGGGAAATAAGAATGAATCTTACATGTCTGGTCAATTCCTACTGTAATTTAAACTGATTCAATGTGGTTGAATTTCTCCCCTTTTAAAATACAACTGGGAAGAAAAAGGAGGTTGGAAAGTGGTGTTTAAAAAGCTAATTGTGTTTTAAAAAATATGCTGCAAAACATCATTGCTAGAAGCAGGAAAATAATTGTTTTCTACCACTCGGGTTTCTTAAATATAATGAAATTTTTCCCCTTGCTGTTGAAGGTTGTTTTTTTTTTTCCCTCTTTTTTGTACATTTCTGAAGTGACTCAGGATATAGCCTCCATTGTCCTGGAGATGCAGGAATTGGGGTATTTCCTGAGATAATCTTGGCTGTTGTTCTGGCAGTTACACAATGCCTGGGGGTAATGGAACTCAATCCGTGCCCCACTGAGAGCCGGGATTTCACTCCGTGGGGATAACCTGGGACAAGCTGGAAGGTGTCTGGAGCTGGGCAGAGGCTCTGGAAGGTTTCTGTGTGAGCAAGTGCCATTTTATTCCCAGTCATAACGAGGGAGGCCAGGCTGGAGGCGTGGTGTGGCCTGGAATGGCCACTCAGAATTGGGAAGGGGAAAAGCTGAAAGAGAAGTCATGACGCATCCTTCGGGAGTAATACAGAGCTGAGGTGACTCAGTGGAATATCTTATTATTGAGCTTAGAGCCTCGACTGCCTTAATCAAAACAAAGGGAAGATTAGTCAGCAGGTGGATCTTTCTCTCAGGAAACACAAGTTTTTGTCCGCTAATCCAATGCCCAGTTGTTAAAATCAATTTATAGCATCGTGCCAGGGAAGGGGCAGCTCCTGCAGCTCTGCAAGGTCTTGGCACAAAAATCCTTGAAAAGCAGCATCCTGAGGCTTGGGTATGATCTTCCAAATATCCCAGGTTTCATGTATCTCTGAACAGAAGGAGGCATTTCAGAGCAGGATAGGATGGGCACAATGTGCATCGGTGTATCCAGAGCCCAAGTTATGACAGATTTTGTATCTTTGCTTCCAAAATTTAATGTCCCTTATCCTGCCCCGAGACCTTTGTCAGTCCTGGTGTGGAGCTGTGTTGTAACGTGATTCCAGCCCCGTCCTGCACGAGGCTGTCCCTGTGTGCCGGTGTTCCTTGGGAACACTTGGTGCCTAATGACCGGGAGGGGTTTTGTCACCGGCGAGCAGAGTCTGGAGCTGTCACGGGGTTTTATTTCCACCTCCTGCACACTGACAGTGGAGCAGTGTCTGGGCTAGGTGCAAAGCCGAAATACACGCTTCCAAAGGCTCCAGCCTCCTTTGTTTCCATGCCCTGGCTGAGGTGCTCTTGTGAGCTGCAGTAGGTGCTCAGAGCAGTAAATTGAGGTGGACTTGCCAAATTTGCTGGCTCCGTGTTTCCCAGACTGGAGGCATGGGATGGTCCCACCTTCCCCCATATGAAATCAGGGTCATGTCACCCTGTAAAAGTGCTCCATCCGGTCACTGGCAGGAGCAGGGTGAGAGGTGGATTTGTGGAATCACTCACAGGAGGAGTGATGGACAAGACCCAGTGAGATCAGGAGCCTCTGAGCTCACGGGGTGCGGTCTCTGTGGCTCAGGTTGGTGTTGGCATCTCTTGCAGGATTTTTTTCTCTCCTGCAGCAGGGCAGGGCAGTGAAACAATTAAAGGAGGATTGTTTGGGGATTTTGCTTTTTGAGATAAGGTTGCAGGAGCCTTTTAAATGTAAATGTAGTAAGAGTTCATTGGGATCACGCACGTGATTGAACTGCCCCCGGTGTAAGAGCAGTGGAACGTTTCCTTCGTTAGGCAGGGAGAGGTTGTGCCGTGAACCTGTCTGATCCATGAGAACTTTATTCTTACAATTCTTCCAGCCACGGAATCGCTCATCCTGACTGACAGCTGTGACATTCTCCTCTGTTCAGCCTGGACTGAGCTCCAGCTCTGAGTCTAGCCAAATAAACACTGAGCACCTCCACTGCATACCATGGAAGAAAACCACAGCTGCCAAATATTTGGAATGCTGAGGAGGATGTCTTGGGGGAAAAAAGTTCTATTTTTTTTTTTTTTCCCCAGAAAAACACATTCAGGTATAAAAACACCAGCGTGCTTCAGGGTTGTACATTGAATTTCCAGCTGGGAGATGTCTCTCCTGAGATGCTTTTTCACATGGCTCTTGGCAATCTCTGCTTTCCATGGGGACAGATCCAGGGATACGTGGGTCTGCATGCTGATCTCGTGCTGCTGTGGCTGAGCACCCACAGGGAAATGGAGGTAACAGGAGGCCAGAGCCCTCTGCCAGGGCTTGTACAGCCCGAGGGGGTTGTACCAGCTGTGCCAGCATGGATCCAGCCCGGGAAGGGACAGGGAGTGGGAGCTGGCTCCTTGAATCCCAGGACAGAGGGCCATACACAACTCCTCATTGTCCTGTGTGTCTGAAACGACTCTCAGCACAAACAAGAGTTTGTTTGTGCTGATGGGGCTGCTGCCAGGCCCTCCCTTTTTTTTTTTTTTTTTTTTTTTTTTTTTAAGTTTGGTTAAGTGCGAAAATTATTTCTGTGGGCAGACTTTGCTATTTTGTGCCTTCCTGATTTGCTGCTCAGGAAAATCCATTGGCTATGTCCAGCCAGGTGAGGAGAGGAGAACCCCTCTCAGGTGCTGGAGCATTCCTGCCTCAAGCCAGACTGCTGCTTAGGCATTGGAAACTTCCTAAGGAGGTAGATTAATGATAAGAGTGAAAATTTAGTTACCACCGAGGGGAAAAAAAAAAAAAAATGGAGCTGGTGTGGTTGTTTATGCAAATTTGTGATTTGCTTCCAAACTTCCCGTGGGGAACTTGAAGTAAATGAATATATCTGGATCCCCAGCATATTTCAGCGCAGCTGCTCTTGGGCTGAGAGTGGGTTTTAGAGGAAGGATCACAGCTAAGCTCCTGTGGAGATTTGGATCCAGGATTTGAATTCCAGCTATGGGAAGAAAACCCTCCCAAGCCCAGAGCAATGGTCTGGACCCCTCAGTTCAGGGCTGAGCCGGGGTGGGGTTGACCCACCACACCGGACTGGAGCTTCCAGATGCAACCAGGGACTCAAAATGCAGAATATTCTCATTATTGGAGGTCAGCTGAAAAGGTTTTGTCCTCCAGATTTTTGGAAATCCCCGTGGAACTGTCCGTTCACAGATCCATTCAGCACCTAATTCTGGTGTGCTTCCCAGTGTTTAAAGCAAGCAAAATTACTGAGTTACATCTGTTAACTAAAGCCCATTTTTATTTTCAGGGGGCACAAGCATTTATACTCAGAGGTGAATGTTACAGAATAGTTTTTGCAAATTCTTTATTCTTCTATTTTGAGAGATTATTTGGACATGTTTAAAGCATGAGCAGTCTCCTGTTGCTTCTGGTTTGTAACGTTTTCTCTCTGGCAGCAAAATTACTGTGTATTTTGTGTGGTCTCTGCAGACTGAGCCATTTTATTTGCAGGCAGGGGTTGCATCATTTTCTGCAAACATGGAACAAGCTCTTTCCCACTTGTCCATCCTTTCAGCCAGCTCTTAAGCAGGTGATGTGAGACAGCAAGCAGGATCCAGTGGGAGTTGGGGTGCAGTAAAAAGGGCAATTTTGGATTGCTTTATGCCGTTTAATCCATTAAAAACTAAAGGAGCATGCCCAGGGTCATAGGTCTTTGGTATATTTGGGCTTCTGCTCTGATAATTTATTTTTATTTAAAATCTCTATTATGCTCCTTAGGCTCTGTGTTATGGTTCCAGCTCTTGAAATAGCAGAAGCGCTGGTGTGGTCTGGAAAGCTCCTGCTTTTCTTCAGTTGGTTAAGAAGCTGTTTTGGAGTGGTGACAAGTCTGACATCTCCTTTTTAAATTCCATGGAAATCTAATGGAGCGGTGAGGGCTGTCTCACTGCTAAATCCCGTGAGTCTTTGTGAGCCAGTGGGAATAAAAGCTGCTCCCAGACACAGGGAAGTGTTTGACTTGCTGTGATCCTCAGCCTTTCTTCGGTTGTTTTTTCTGGATGGTGTCTGGATCCATTTAAGAGGGACACATTCAGCAGTTATGAAACAATGGCCAGACGGTTCTCGCATCAAAGAACATAATTTGCACTCTGAGGAGGAGGATGAGGCAATAAACCAGGGTGTTCTGTTTTTCCTTCCAGAGGAATCGTCGCCAGTATTTTGGTTTTCTTGTGTTTCGGGGTGACACAAGCTAAAGATGGACCATTCTCAAGACCTCACCCAGGTAATTCACCTTGCTGGGATCACCCAAATACTCCTGAGGAGCTGCCTGGTTTGTGAGGATGGTAAATGTTTGTGTTGCCTGGAGAGCAGGTAAGTTGTAATTTCAGTAATCACAGGTTCCTCAGCACTGCACGCTGATCATGGAGGCTCCTCCATAACCATCCTGCTAGGCTTCCATGGAGCCTGGAGTTTTGTTTGAATCTCCCTGGTTTGGCTTCCTGTTGTTGCTAAAAAGCTCTGTGAGAACTGCCAGGTTCTTAAACCTGAACTTCCCCTGTTTAGCCTCAGTTTTTTCTCCTCTCTGTGCTGGGGCTGCACTTGTGACCGTGTATCCGGTGCTGGAGCGCTTCCTTAGCTCCGTGTCCATTTTCCACAGGAGATTAGGGGCCCTTGATTATGATTTTAAAGGTTTCTTGTAAGACTGGAAGTCTTGAAAGCATTTGAAAGCACAACACAAACCTCTTCCAGGTAATGTAATACCAGGTGGAACATGGAAATATTTGAACGGCTTTGATCTTTTGCCTGTTTTTAGATGTGAATCATTGAAAGAGAAAGATTTAAGGGAATTCATATGGGCTTAAATAATATTCCTGAAAGCATTGGGGCTTTCCTACAGCCAAATAAAGATGGGTTTTACGCCAGAAAATTAACCCAGCAGCCACCCCACAACCCTCAGCCAAAGCAGGCGTGGTTCCAGAGCGGTGCCCTCAGCACACCTCTGCAAACTTGGGGGTTTAGTAAATTTGCCTCTCTCACTAAATAGCAGGTTTCAGTCTTTCCTTCTGCTCTAGTTAATTATGGTTGCTTCTGTAAAATCTTCAAATCCTTTTGAAGACACCAGTGACACTTGGGTGCCCCCAGGTTTTGGGGGTTTGTCTGGGCTGGCTTTATTCCCTGGGACAAAGCAGGGAAGTTTGACTTTTAGTCTTGCCCTCAATGTAACACTTCCCCTTAACATTTTGGCATGGTTTTCAGCTTTCTGTTTTCAAATGTCCTCTCCAGAGCTGCAGGGTTATTTTGGGGATTTTTGTGATAATGTGATACTCCCCAAATTCCTGGTTCCAGAGCGTGGAGCTGTGTTAGGAGCTCCTCTGTCTCTCCAGTCCCTTGGGATCATCTTCTCTGCTGTCCCTGCCTTCGCTGCTGCTCCTGCTGTGTGTCATTAACCTACTTTTCATTAAGGCCATTAAGGAAACTGATCCCATCCACCACCTTAGTGGCACCTGTCCAGACTGGTGGCTTTATTTCTTCTTTTGGTCACCTTCTCAGCATTCCCAGCTTTAGCCAGGGGCTCATCCGGCTTTGCCGTTTCCCTACTGATTCCACACAAGCCCCCATTTTCTCCAGTTTTAATAATCTGCTACATGGACAGACATCAGTTGCCTCCCTGTAATTCAAAAATGTAGGATTGTCATGGAAATAAATAGGTGTGCCTTTCAGGCAAGACTTTACCAACTTGCCCTGCTTTTATCCCATTTTCCACTGGCTTTGGTTCCGTCCAAACCTTCAGGCAAAGGGCGAGCACCGCTTTAGCCCCAGGCAGCAGTATGGTGCAGATCTTAAACTCTTCTTGAGGATCCATTTATTTATTGGTGGGTGAACAGCCAGATTTGGGGAGCATTTCCTGGTGGAATTAATCCTGGATACAGTCAGCATCAGTAGCCTGTCTCCTTAGGATTTGCAGATGAGGGATATTCTTCCTTCTCCCTGGCAGCAACTTTACTGGAGCCTGGTGTCGTAGGAGCCCAGGGGTGCTTTATAGCCTCTGTCAAGATAACACATCCACACTGTCATTCCAAAGAAATTTTCCATGACACTTATTAATGCCCTGAGAAGCAGCTTTTAATATTCCCAGCCTTTGCCAGGAGTTATTTTGACTTAATACATGGTGCACGAGAGGATAAGCTGTTGGGGGAGTAAGTTGTGAGGGTCTGGAGTAACCTGTGGCATTGAGGGTTGGGATCGCTGGGAATGTGCAGGCAGGGACCAGGCAAGAGCAGCACTGGTGACACTGGATGGAGCAGCTCCAGGACAAGTGGGCAAACAACCCAGATTTTTGTATTTTTTACTCATTTAGCCCCTCAGGCAGAGTGCACCAAACTCTGAGCAGAAGTAGAGAAAGAGGCTGGTTGGATTCAGCTTTCTGGGATGTTCATGCCCCGTTCCCAAATCCCTGCAAGGCAGCAGTTTGATGTTTGATCACAGGAATCACTGGGTTATCAGATGTGTCGGTGATCAGTAGAGACCTCCTTACTCAGGACGCAAGATGGCAAGTGAGTTAAAGGAAAACAAGCATTGGAGATTTCCCAAAAACAACCTTACAGCTAAAGCTGAGCCTGACCCAGGAGGAGAGAGAGAACAGTGTTTGTACAGCCTTGAAAACATTTGGGGTGCAGGTACTGGGTACTGAGTGTGTTGAGAACCTCTTGGGGACCTCTGTGAGCTGGGGAGAAACCACAGCGCTCAACCAGAACCAGCTCTGAAGTTTTAATTATCTTTTTTTGCTGAGCCTGCTCAGCAGCTGCCACAGCCCTGTGTACAGAGGGAAATAAAAGCTCAGGCAAGGATTTAGATTTCTCTGCTTTCTGTGTCAACATCACTTTCAGTACCAGTCTGTCACATTGCTGACTGTGAGCAGTGTAAAATCTCTGGTACGAGGTTTATGTGTTATAAAAACCAGCGTTTTAAGGTATCTGGCAATGACATTTAAAGAGATGGGAGAAGTGTGGTGATGAAAGGTTAATTCTTCCTGCTGGCTTGAATGTGGAGCCAGTTTGGGAAGAGGCTCCTCTCTTCCAAATAATCCTGTGACCAATGGAGGATGGTTTTTTTTTTGCTGTTTTGTTTTTCCTAAGCTGCATTCTGGAAAGACAAGAGGGTGAAAGCTTTGACAGAGCTCTGAACTGTTGTTCTCTGGGCCAGACCTGCTTTTTTTATTTTCCCTTCTTCTTTTTTATTTCCCAGAGGTGTAAAATAGGTGATTCTGATGAAATTAATTTAGCAGCTTTACTGCAAAAAGGTCCCACCTTCCACATTGTGGTCTCTTCTAATGATGGTGTCAGAGACTGCTTTTAAAAATGCGTGGAGTTTGTTGGTATTTTGGGGTTTGGTTTTTGTTTTTTCTTATTGTTTTTTTGCTGTTTTGGGGCTTTTTTTTTTTTTTTTTCTTTTTTTTTTTATTTAAGAATTTATTTCCTACTTGAGGCTGAGCTGGATAAAGATTTCTTTTGGGAGAAAACATCTCCGGAGGAGCTCCATGGAGAGTTGATTTGGGGTTTTCAGCTGATAACTCTGTTTGCAGTCTTCTGTTTCATTCCTGTGTAATTTATGCCTGGCCCTGCTTTGAACATCAAAGTCCCTACATTGCCTTGGAATTTACAGAGGGAAATTCCCAAGTCAGGCCTGAGGGTCTTGGTTTCCAGGCAAACCCTGTTGGGACTCCTCTCCATCACCCCCATGGAGCTGAGGAAGGAGAGCTCAGTTTATAACCCGGAAACACCTGAAGGCAGGTCTCATCCCAAGAGTGATGCGTGAGGATTTTGGAATTTCAGTATCCACCCAGAATGTGTCGAGTTTTCCTGAATTCCCTTGTGTGGAATCTTTGGGTCTGGGTAGGGGAAACTGCTGGAGCTGTCTGTACCCACCCTGGCTCTGCATCAGCCTCTCAGGGCAGGAAACACAGACGCTGAGGGAGTTCAGAGCACAGGAGTCACTGCGTGGAACAACAGCCAGGCTCTGGGATGGATCAGGGGCATGGATGAGCCCGTGGAGCTCAGGATGGCCTGTGACCCAGGGGCTGAGCCTGTCAGCAGAGCTGGAAGTGTGCACACACTGTAATTTGGGCACCCTTTGGCTTCAGGTGTCGCTGGGGTGTGCGCAGATCTGTAATCACACGTCTGGGGAGGGCTCTGAAGCAGCTGAGCACTGCATGGCATTTCTTATGGAGAATCCCAGGTGATCTCGGAGGCCTTGCATCCAGCACCTGCTGAACCTTTGGTCTGCTTGTTTTTAATTTCATTCCAAGTAGAAGTGAAGTTATCTTTGGGGTTTTGAAAAGCTTTCTGCCCCGCGGGGACACGACCTTGTTCTCAGGCTGAAAGCTCGGGGCTGCCGAACGCGACTCCAGCCTGCCTTGGGCGTGTCTGGTGTAGCCAGGGTTGGACAGGTCAGGTCACCTGAGACCAGGGAGAAAGTTCAGGAAGGATCAGGTTCTCCTCCAAGGACCGCTGGAAAGCATTGCAGGGGGCACATTCCTTTCCTTCCATTTCTTAACTGCTGAGTTTGTTGGGTTGAGGTGTTCTGGGTCTGCATCCTTTCTCCCAGATCCAGGTCAGTGCGTGAGCAATTCCAGCAAACTTACACAGCAGCCTGTGTGGGAGTTGAAGATCCTTTCTGGTTGTATCCCTGAGGGAGGGTGGGGAGCACTGTGCTTGGGAGCTGGGAATTATAATTCTGTGGTGGGAGCATTTCTTGAAATGGGGTTGGTTTCCTGAGAAGCTGTGGTTGTCCCATCCCTGGAAGTGTTCCAGGTCAGGTTGGGCGTGGAGCAGCCTGGGACAGTGGAAGGTGACCCTGCCCATGGCAGGGGGTGGAATGTGATGGACTTCCAGGTCCCTCCTAACACAAAGCATTCCAGGACTCCGTGATATTGAAATAATGAATAATTAACTTACGGTTTGCTCCAAAGCTGCTGACATCCCCTGTGTCTCTCTGCAGCTTACTGGAGGTTTTGGCTGTGTGTCAGCGTGGTCTATGAGCTCTTCCTCATCTTCATCCTCTTCCAGGTAAGTGACTGCCACCTCCAGCTCCTAAATGCCACTTCCACATGGAGATCAGCTCCTTTGTGGTGTTTCTTTTTCCTGCTGACTACAGGAGATGCTCATTTTTGTGAGATGGAATCATTAGGCTGTTTAACAAGACTGTGAGGCTGAGGGAAATGATTATATAAAAATATTTCACCTGCTCTGACCTCCAGTCATCCTCAGCTCAGGGTAGACACCGCCTTGAAGTGGTTTTAGATGAGCTGGTGAGGGAGTTCATCTTCAAGAGCTGGTGTTTCACAGTCCAGCCTCTGCCCTGCTGGGCCATGTGTGACTCGGGGAGAATTCACCTGGTTTCACCTTTGGAAATACCTTTTACCTGGAGTGACAAGTTCTTTGTGGGTGTGGGGGTTTTGCAATAAACCAAAACTTCACACCTGTCTTTGTGTGGTGGCAGGAGCTGAGGAGGAGGTTTTTCATAGAAAGACGTGCCCTTGGTGCTTCCAAATTAAACTGTTTTTACCATGTTCTTTTTTGACCACATTTTACCATACCTTGTCCTTTAGTAAAATTGAGAAATTCCCCCTTTTACAATTTACTTTTACAATTCTCAGAAGTTAAAAATAATATTTTTTGAGACAACGTACTCATCGGGCAGCTCTAAAAATCTCAGTTTTGCACGAGAGAAGGATGAGGAATGCTTTTTGTTTTTAAAGTTTTGATTCTAGAGGCCACGTGAGCTTGAAGAAGTGGGGCTGGTCACCCTGGGTTTTTCCAGCCATCCTTGAGCATGATATTCCTGTGTAGCTGCAGTCAGACTGAGTTCTGAATTCCAAGGGGAAAGCCTGGAATAACTTTGCTTCCCTGTGGCAGCATGCGGTGTTAGCAGAGATCTAATGGTTAAGGAACTCCATGCTGTTGCTCGGCTCTTTACTCAAAATACATCATTGCCTTGCCCAGGTTTAAATAAGGTTAAATTCTGCTGAGTCTGCAGGTGGCTGAACTTCCTGACAGCAAATCCAAGCTTGCTCGTGGCTGAAACTTGTCCCAGAGTTCATGTGATTTCAGCAGTTTATTCTGTAATTTTGTTATTATTCTGTTAATTAATTTTGGCTTTGTCCGGCGTTGCTGCCTGTCGCAGATGTTCCAGGGTCAAGCCTTGACCACAACGCTGGGTGATTCCATTGGGAAATAAATGCTCAGCAAATGCGTGGCTGATCTAGTGACAGAGGAGTTCACATTTTGGTCATTTTGATGCTTGCTTTTTGCTGTTTGTGTGAGACCTTACTGTAAATGGGTGTTGGGGAGGATGAGCTGTGTGAAGCTTTCTGGGAAAGATGGGGAGCACAGAGGAGTGGCTTGGGGTAAAGGGTTAGAGATCACTGATTTCTCATCTTTAAGGTCATTCTGTAGCCGTTTTTTCCCTAAATATTTAGGATTAGAGGCTCCAAGTCAGGGTTGTGTGTGTGGGGTGCTTCAAGGCCTCGCTTTATGTCAAGAATTGTTCCACAACGAATTTGAAAAAAAGGTTGATTTGAAGATCAGCGTTGGCCTGAGTTCTGTCTGTGCCTTGTGTGTGTGAGTCCCTCAGGGGGATCCCGGGTTTCTGTGTTCCCTTGCAGACCGTGCAGGACGGGAGGCAGTTCATGAAGTACATCGACCCCCATTTAGGGGTTCCTCTGCCAGAGAGGGACTACGGGGGCAACTGCCTGATTTATGACCCTGGCAATGGAACTGATCCCTTCCACAACATCTGGGTAAGGAACTAACTCACTAATGAGGCTACTTTTGGGTAAAAAGCTGCTTAATTGAGCTCTCCAAAGTGCAGTTGTGAGTCTGGCTGAGTGCTGAATCAGAGCATGGTCTGTGTCTGACTCTTGGGCCTCTTTATTTCTCTTTTGACCTTTCCTGTCCATCAGATGGGGGTGTGTCTCTCTGGATCCCAATTACCTGATAGCCCAGGGCTGAACTGTTCAACAGCTCTTCTTTCTCAGGTCACTGGTGTCAAATTTTCCCCTCACAGTTTGGATTTCTTCCTGCTGCTCTTGAGGAGTCTTCTCCTGGATTCTCCTCAGTCACCCTGAGGCACAAAGCCCTAAAGCTGCGCCACAGAATCCCAGAATGGTTTGGGTGGGAAAGATGCCGTGGCCCCACTCCCTGCCATGGGCAAGGACACCTTCCACTAGTGCAGGTTGCTGCAGCAGCACTTTTCTGAGTCCTAAAAACCGTCAGGTTTCTCACTGGCAGAAATTCCAAGGTAAAGGAATGATGGTCATTTACAGCTCCCTTATGGCGTGGAGTGAGGAGCACCCGAATCCTTTGGGTCTGCCCTGTAAATCTTCAGTGCATCAAAAGTGGAATAACTGGGATAAAAGTAGAGGGAAAGGCACTGTGCCCAGGGGCTGGCAGATCTGGTGAGGTTTAAGAAGCTCTGCTGAATTCCTTCCTGAGGAAGGAATGCAAAGTATTCATGTGTGGAAAAAACCGAAGTTTATTGCTGCATTTTTCTTGGAGAGGGGGGGAAAAAAAAAAAAAAAAAAGGCTGTGACCTTCACTCTCTTCTTGGTTTTTCAGGACAAGCTGGATGGATTTGTTCCTGCTCACTTTTTTGGGTGGTACCTGAAGGTAAGAATGGCTCATTTCACCTTGGGGACTCTGCTCCATTGTTCCCAGAGCCTCACTGCTGCTGCTTTTGTGATGTCAGGCCTTGGTGACTCAAACCAGGCTGCTTGTAATGCATGAAAATATTTGTCAATATGTGAAAAGCCTTTTCCCCTTTTTTTTTCCCGTCTCCTGCCTATGTTAGGCCACCTCATTTCTTTCCAGAGCTTTGTTACGTCAACAGGCTCCTTCCTTCCTCCACAGGGACCTATCATGGGGTCGGATCAATAAAGAACTTAATTACTGTAGCAACAGAAATGCTGGAACAACCTTTGGAAGCGGAGCGTGGGGCTGGCAGTGACAGTGATATCCCCAAACACAGATGCTGCTGCTGCTGGTTTCCCAGTGGCATCAGATCAGAATTTTAAACCATTTAATGGGCAGGGTTTCATTGTTACTTTTTAGTCCGTATCAACCAACTGTGGATGGGATTCCAGCTGTGCCTGTCTCTGGCAGAACATTCAGCAGTGTTTTGCTGATTACTTTGGTCTAAATATTAACTTTTTTAACCCAAGCAGACTGACTAACTCGGGAGATTTGGCCCCCTGCAGACCTTGTTTGGATTTGCTATATAAATAACAAACTGACAGAGCTCGGCTGTTTTCAAAACAAGGTGGAACTGTTGGTTTGTGTTTTGATTTAAAAGTGTTCTGTGAGTGCTTTGGGGGATCCCTCAAAACCAGAGGTGGATTTGCTGGGCGTGGGGAGGCCTGGACTTCAGCTTGTTCTGTTAATGAACTGAATTCTAAATTTGGAAAACTTGGATCCTTTTCTTCCTGGGGAATTGCATTAGAAACTGGGCTGCCCAGCTGGAAGGATACGGGCTGCTGGATTTCCTCTGGGCTATAGCATATTTTTCTCTTAAATGTGTTAAATATTTGCCTGTTTCTCTATTAAAAGCTGGAGGTTGAGTGTGTTGTCTCAATAAACAGAGATGGGCTTGTATTTGGATTTTTTCCCCAAATCTCAAAGCACCAGGATGGCAATATTGAGAATGAATGGGCCTCATTCATCAGAAATTATTGTGGCTTTAGAGCCCGTAAAAGGCTGTGAAAAGCCTTTTCTGTGCACTGTTAGGACGATGCTGCCTGTGGTGCTTGAGCACCCAGTAATTCCATGCATTTAACTCATTTCCCTCCTGCTGAATCCCATTTTACCAGAAATTTTACCAGAAGCCAGCACAAACCTGTGCTGGTTTTGTCTGGGGTGGAGGTGATTTCCTTCAGTGTCATTCTTGTCTCTTGTGCTGGTAATGTTGATAGTTTGAGAGGCCTGTGGGCATTTGGACCATCACATCACGAAAATAAAATTGTCCTGAGTTTCCTGATCCTTTTCTGGTTATTGGAGGCAAGATCTACAACTGTAGATGTTTTTTAGCAGCTGTTTCAAAGACGTTTTTCTCCCTTCAGACTCTGATGATTCGGGACTGGTGGATGTGCATGATCATCAGTGTCATGTTTGAGTTCCTGGAGTACAGCCTGGAGCACCAGCTCCCAAACTTCAGTGAATGCTGGTGGGATCACGTACGTACTGCGGGGATCAGGGATTATTTGGGAATACAGACTTTATAGGGAGGGCTAGGACGTGATGAGAGCTGAATTGTATCACGTGTGTGACTGCTCCCTGTTGAGCTTGCAGCGTGCTCGTCACTGTCTCTGTAATTTTGTGTGTTAGAAACACTTGGAGGTGGTTAAATATTTATTGGGGTTCGTTTCACGCTGGAGGGAGAATCTAAAGCGGTACCTGAACGTTTTCAAATATCTGCTGATGGCGCAAGCAGTAAAGTCTGAAATTCAGAGGAAGGCAAAATGTGGTGTGAGCTTAAAGGAACACCCATTTAAAGTTGTGTTTTATTTTCCTGTGAGGCGTAAGTTGGTGCCAGAGTGAACAGAATTCCCTGCAGTCAGGGCACACAGCTCTGGGTCTGTGTTTGGATGGATTTGGGGAAAGACCCAAGCTTGGAATGATTTGCTCCATGGTTGTATTTCCAAAAGTCAGTGCATTATTAGAGACATCAAGCCAAGCTATTTAGCCTTCAGAAAATCTGTGGAGTTAACGCTCTGTCCCAGTCCTTGGAATGCAGAGGTCTGCCTGTAGTGATTCCCTTTTCCAAGCCCTAGTGTTCCTTCCCCAGCATCATTCCTGTGTTTCTCCTTCCAGTGGATAATGGATGTGATCTTATGTAACGGGTTAGGAATTTACTGCGGGATGAAGACCCTGTCCTGGCTTTCCTTGAAAACCTACAAGTGGCAAGGACTCTGGAACATTCCAACCTACAAGTAAGTCAGGGAGGAGGGGAGCTCCACGGGCACAGCACAAAGGTTGAATCCCTGTTCAAGAGCTTGGTTGTTCTGTTTGGGTTAATATGGATTAAAGAATTCCTGGCTGTTCAGGTGACCCCAGGATCCAGTGATTTATTGCTGCAGGGAGGTTTGTTGGAGAGTTTTATTCCACTTGTGAATGGGATTGTTGGAAATACACCTGTGTGTTCCAGATATTGCCTGGTGGCTGGGAGTTTGGGCATCCTGTGAAGGTGAGCTTGTTTGATGAAATGGTTTGAGGAGGTGCAGGAATCTAAGTTGGCATCATACTCCCATTCCCAGCAAGGATCTGTTTGGTCTTTTTGCATTCCCTAGTAACCAGAACTTCACGGGAACTGGGACACTGGGAATTAAAATTGAATAAATCCCTTGTAGTTGTGTACCAGTAATGACCCATCATGCTCTGTAGTGTCTTTGCTGAGCAGAGCTGCTTACAACAGTGGGTGTAGTGTATGAGAGCTTAAATTGATAATTAAAATAACAAGCTCAGAGCTAATCTCGTTGTGATTTTAATGGAGTAAACGGAGGCATTTTGCATCTCTGAACTGGTGTCTCAAATGGAAACGCTGGCAGGTGCCTCTTGCCTGCTTTTCCTTCAAGCTGTGGTGGTTATTTTGGATTTTTCCAGAGGCAAGATGAAGAGGATCGTGTTCCAGTTCACCCCATACAGCTGGGTGAAGTTCGAGTGGAAGCCCGCCTCCAGCCTGCGCAGGTGGCTCGCCGTCTGTGGCATCATCTTCGTGGTGAGGACACCCTTCTGTCCCCTGCTTCCAGGCTCTGTACCTCAGGCTGCGGCTCTGGGGATGTTCCTGAAGCTGAGGCCAGGAGGGATCCCTTCCTAGTCCTGCAGAGCAGGGGGCGGTGTCCATATCTGTGGGACAGGTGACAGATGCACTGCAGAAAGGCTTGTCCTTGCTTGCTGACCACTGTTGCCGGCAATGGGAGCAATATAAACTGGGATCTTCGGCTTTTCAGCAAGTTGCTGCTCCCCAAAGCACTAGCTGTGGGTGAAAGATGCTCAAATCCCTCAGTTTTGTGCGGGTGCAGGTCACATTACAGCTGGAGAGGCTTTATCCAAGGTGTCGGGCTCCTCTGAGCTTGCTCCTCGAGCACAGAACTGCTTAAATCATTCATTTCTCCTAGATGTTTTTTTTTTTTTTACATTTCACTGCACACACTGAATGGGTGGAATTGTTTTATGCTGAGAATGCAGCATCTGAAATTCATACCTGTGCTTGTGAAACTGAACTTGTTGCCCACGTGACGCTGATAGGGAGGGTAAACTGGACAGTTAAAATGCCTTTTTCCCATTTCTGCCCTTTTTACAGCCAGGGGACTTTGGCCTTTGTGCCATCCATCGGTTGTGACTTGGCTCTGCTCTGAGCAACTCAAACTTATCTCTACCCAGCAGCTGTGAAATTTAACTAAATCCATCTCCGTGACACTTGTGGTGATCCAGAGGCACTGGGCATGAACCCGGTTCACTGGCACAGGACAGAACTCTGTGTTTTGCCAGAACAAGCTCCCAGCACCTGGTTCCTGCTGCAGGACACTTTGTCCAAGCTCACGTGGCATGCCAGGCCTGCTTTGTGGGAGGACTAAAAGAGTATAAATACAATAGATGTTTCCCCAAAAGATTGCTGGCTGCAGCCCTGAAGAAATTGGGGTTTAGGTGCTGCTACAACAGAGATCCCAGCAAATTTACACTGGCCTGTGGGATAATGTTTCTTTTAGCACATCCCAGCTTCAGCTGACAGTTTCTAAGTAGCTTCAGGTTCTGGCTCACTCCTTGGGCTTCGGCAATGATTAATGCCCTTTGTTATCACTTCTTTTGAAGTGACAGTCTGCTGTCTCTCTGCTCCCTTAAGCGCATTGCCAGGGCAGCTGCTCGAGAGAACATTTTGCTCTTCATTTATAATCAACTTTCCCAAGTTGGCTTTGAGGGTGAGTTTGCATAACTGAGAAAAAACAACCCAGCCCAGCCCTCCAGAATGTGCAGCTCGTGCCTCTTGTGATGGTGGGGCTCCCTCAGCTGGGTTTTAAAGGACAGGGAAAGGAAAAGCTGTGCTTTGGGGATTTGTCCTCGGTGTTTGTGCAGGTACTTTGGGCTCTTTGTTTGGAGTTCAAAAACTTGCTTGAAAACTGAGGGTGCTGCTTGTCCAGCTTTTTGTTGTGATTTTTAGTGCCTCTTCCAACGCAGAGGAAATGTTTAAAAACCCAGTGGGTTTTGGGTTGGTGCTGATGGTTCACTCGGTGGTACTGAGCAGGGTAAAAGAGAAATGTGCAGGGGGAGCCATTCAGAGAGAGAGGGACATTCCAGGCTTCATCCAGTGGTATTTTCCAAATGTAATTCCAGTGTCCCTTCTCCCAGTTTTTATTGGCAGAGCTGAACACGTTTTACCTGAAGTTTGTGCTGTGGATGCCCCCCGAACACTACTTGGTGCTGCTACGCCTGGTGTTTTTTGTCAACGTGGGAGGAGTAGCCATGAGGGAGATCTACGACTTCATGGACGACCCGTAAGCCCCAGCTCTCTGTACTTCCCATGTCGAGCTCCACGTGCTTTGTTTTGAACTTGCTCCAGCTTGCTGGCATCCATCTCGGGCACCAGTTCAGCTTGTCAGGGACGAGAAAGGCCAAATCCCGAAGCGTCCGCTTCGTGTTCCTTTGTTTTGGAGGTACCACTCTCACCGCCCCGGGCAGAGAGCAGCTGTTGTTACGGGCGTTGAGTGTGCACTGTGTTAACCTCAGTGTCTGGTAAATGATCTCTCTGTGGAGGAGGCAATGTGGAAACGAGCTGGAGTGCCCCTGGCTCGTGGGCAGAGGAGCGCTGCGCTCCGATTCCGGACCGAGAGCCGGGAACTGCAGTCCTTGGATGTGCCCTCTGGGGACATCGGGGCCCAGACTAAAAAAAAATGTGATTCTTAAAGGCGCTTCTTTACTTGAGCTGTTTTCCCCCTGGCACTCTGGAGCTCTCCTGGCATCCTCTTGCAGGTCAGAGGCCCTCGGTAGCAGGGTGTGCTGCAGGTGAGGCACCACACACAGCAGTGCATGTACTTGAGACTGTTCCCACCTCAGCATCGTATTTGTCCTCGCTGCTTTTGTTTCTGCGGACCATGTGAGAACCGAGAAAGCTCTGTTCTCAAAATCACCTTTTCTTTTAATGTCACAACCTGCCTGAGCCCACATCCTCAGCCTAAGGCACCGCCTGGCTTCCAGGGGTGTTCGTTGTCTGTCGCTGACCAACGCAAAAAAGTGTCTGTGTTCAGAATTTAGGGTTCCAACATGGTCTGAAGATCAGTTCCCCTTGCAAGGCTTTGACTCCTAGAAGTGGGAAGAAGGGCCAGCCCACATTGCTTAGTCGGAATTCAGGACATTCCGCAGGGGCAGGATGCCCTGCCCTTGGTGTTGGACCTACTGGTTTGGGACGTGCCTCCAACTCACAGGTAAGAAGAGCCTCTGCCTCGCTGCTGAGCTCCTCTCCTTAGCACCATTCATCTTCTTGTGTTGGGGTTGGAAAAGCTCCTTTGCCCTCTGTTCAACCACGAGGCCTGACGCTGGAGTTCGGGAGAGCCATCCCTCACCCGTGCCTCATCCCTGGTTCTGATTGTTGCCTTTCTTCCCGCGAGCCGGAGCAGCTCACCCTGAGCTGCACGTCCCCGTCACTGCCACCACCTCCTGCCGTGCTCCCCGCTGGGGGAGGTGACTGCCCCCACGTCCTGGGGTTCCTGGCTCTGCTTGGTGCCCCCCAGAGCTGACATCAGGCTGCTCCTGCTGAGGGGCTGAGCTGAGCACCCGCTCTTACCCGGTACCTTCTCTGCGGAGGGTTTTGTAATTCCTTCCTGCATTCCGGGCCATCCAGGCAGAGAGGATCTGCCCTCATTTACCAGCTTCCCTTGCACGTCATTTTGAGCTGAGGATTCTTCAGGATTCTTCACGTGGTGTTGTAGGGAAAGAGCAGGGGAAACACGATTTGCTCCGTGGTTGTATTTACAAAAGTCAGTGCATTATTCCTGCTGGGAAGAGCAGGCTGTACCAGAGGCTCCCAGCTTGCATCACATGGGAAACCTTGCTGATCTTTTCCTTTTGGAAATTCTTAATGCTCAAAGATTGGAATATTTCATTCCCTCCCTTGACAAAAACATGGCTCACTGCCTTGTCTGGAGGTGGTGGGATTGTCTGGCATGAACTGATGAGGTCTCTTCAGCCAGCCCTGCGCTGTTGGGTCTAAAAAGCAGTGAAATTCCAATGTGAAGGATTCTTTTTCCCATTTAGCATCCTGAGTATCCACAGGCAGTTCTGGGGCTTCGCTTGCAGGACCGTGGGCTGAGCATGGTGTGACAATGTAGTGCCTGGAATTGTGATAATCCCAGAAGAGGGGTGAAGCTTTCTCCAGCCCTCACACACCACACGCTGCCTCCGAGTTCTCGAGGACTAGATGTGTGAAGTGTTCCTGACCAGCAGTGTCTTGATGTGTTTGTAGCATCTGACCTAGTCACACATTCCTGACTGGAGTCTTCCTGTCACCTCCAAGGAATCTGCATCAAGGCCATCAATTTTTATCTCCTTCATCACAAGGAAAATCTTTCGCATCTTGCCTGAGTGTTAGGGCAGGAAACCAGCTCTCTTCCTCGGCAGCTTCAGGGGCTGCCCAGCTCTTGTGTCGGGATTATCTTCGATTCTGTCGTCAGGGAAAGGATGGCAGAGGAGGAGGCAGCCCAGCAGAACAGAAAGCTGCCCTCTTCATCCCAGCAACTGGAATTCCCTGTGGGAGATCTGCTGCTTCCTTTCATCTCTCTGCCTGTGGGTTAGGGCTGCTCTCTGCCCGTTTAATCCGGCACCACCTGGAGCAGTTTCTGCAGCCCTTTCATCCGAGCTCATCCAGGCAGGATACCTTTTAAGAAGGAATGCACTCATCACCTCTGCATCAGCAGTCACCTACACTTGATTTATTCCATATTTTTTCCCAGCGTATTTGGATGGTTTGGTGTAGCTTGAGCTACACGTTGGTGTCAAATAATGGCTCTGGGCCTCGTGTGTGAGAAGCTCCTGTTTGGAACCATACCCTGGGCATCAGCTGGTCTCAGGCTGGTCAGAGAATTATTTCATGTGGATTTCCCTGGGAATGGGGACACTTCTCTGCATTGTGTGGTGATGAAGTTTAACTTTGCTCGCTTTTAGAGCCTCTGAGAGGAAACTGAAGTAACACCAGCGTGAAAAGTGTCATCCTGCAGAGCCTTAGTGCATGTGTGATCTGAGCTAGACTTGTAGGACTGTGCAGAGCTGAATGAAATCACTGCCCCAGCTGTCTCTTTGTGCAGACTTCTCCACATCCCTGATTTTGCAGCAATGAAATGTTTTTGTCTGTGTTTCTCCTGCAGGAAGTTCCACAAGAAGCTGGGCCAGCAGGCCTGGCTGGTTGCTGCTATTACTGCCACGGAGTTCCTGATCGTCGTCAAGTACGATCCCTACACGCTCACCCTCTCCCTGCCCTTCTACATCACCCAGTGCTGGATCCTGGGGATTATCCTGGTGCTCACCTGGACGGCCTGGCGCTTCTTCATTCGGTGAGTGGGGCTGGCCAGGGTTTTAGGAGGATTTGTTCCACCCCCACCCTCAAATGTGCTTCCCTAGGGAGAGAGCACAGCTCTCCTGGGTGGGTGCAAGTTCTGAAATAAACAGGGAGTTCTCTGGGCCCGATCCTGGCAGTTTCCTGTCTGGATCATGGAAAGCAGCTGCACAGAGCCTAAGGAATTAGCAGCCTTGCAGTATTGGAAGGAACACAGAAGGAAGCTGGAGAGGGGCTCCACATATCAGGGGCTGGAGGGGCAGAACAAGGGGGAATGGCTCTGCACTGACAGAGAGCAGGGCTTGATGTGGTATGGGGAGAAATGAGGGTGCTGAGGCCCTGGCTAGCATGGAGAAGCTGTGGCTGCCCCATCCCTGGAAGTGTCCAAGGCCAGGTTGGATGGAGTAGCCTGGGATAGTGGAAGGTGTCCCTGCCCGTGGGAATGGGGTGGGCTTTAGGATCCCGTTCAACCCAAACCATTCCACGACTGAAGCGCAGCGCCGCGTGGAGGGGGCAGCAGTGGCTGCTCCTGCAGGCTTGGCTGCTGTGCTCTGGCAGAGAGAGGGGAGAGCCAGGTCACCAGCCAGAAACACAAAGTGCCAGCGAATCAGTGCCATCAGCAGCTGTAGAAATGCCCAGTCAGAGGCTCCAGTGAGCTGTTATCCCCAGGAAGCTCCGTGCAGAGAGGTTCCCTTGCCGTTCTTCCTGCGGTCTGGAACCGCGCGCTGTGTGTGTTGCAGGGACATCACCCTGCGGTACAAGGAGATCCGGCGGCAGAAGCAGGAGCACAGGCACGAGAAGGACAAGTGCCTGAGCAACGGAGACGGACACTCAGCCCTGCTGGATGAGCCCGACGGGAGCAAACTCCGGGAGAGGAAGCTCTGAGCGCGGACACGGGGCTGACAGGAACTCGTGGTGCCCGAGCGGGGCTGGTGCACGGTCCCACCCTTATCCTACCTAACTCCTAATTGTCGTTGTTAGCGTTCCAGCGTGTGGGAATCCTCTCGGGGGAGGATGGCACTGGCACAGCCCCCCTCTCTCCTCGTGTCACCGGGGGAGGAAGTCTGTGTGGAGGGAGGTCAGTGCTGACCCCACGCACGGGGCGAGGCCTTCACCGGGTGCTGAGAGTCTGCCTCGGAACCAGGTGTGGAGACGGGGGGCTCAGAGCGCGGCTCACAGGGATCTGCTGCTCCATTCCCAGGGAACTGAGAGCTCCGTGGGGCGTTTGGGCATTAGGAACACTTGTTTTGGAGTGTACAGAGACCAGGCACGGGAAATGAATTCTGTTCTTCCTGCTGGAACTACCTGGAGCTGTGGAGGAGGATTGGGTGAGGTGTTCAGCGAGGTGGCCATGGGGACACGTGGCCAAGCTGCGTTCCTTGCACAGGATGTACCACACTACACTGCTGTTCCTGCCCTTCTGCAGGGCATCCCGCTAACTTCCAACGTCCTGGAGCGGCCTGCGGCACGTGGGCGGTGTGTCCCAGCTCTGGGGGGACAGACAACTTCTCCTTAGCTCTTATTTTTAATTTCTCTTTTAGTCTCGGTCATCTCTTAAATGTAAGGGAAGGTGAAGTGAGAAAGGTCAACCTGCCTTCGCTCTGCGGAGTAAAACGTGTCACAAGCAGAAACTGGGAGTGTCCCATCAGTCTGGAGTTCTTTGCTTCCTCCTCAGCTGGGTTCGTGTCCTCACCGCAGGGGCTTTGCTCTGGGGTCTGACAGCGCTCTGCCACCCTTTGTCACTGCCCCGTTCCTTCCAGGATAGCTCCAGAGTGAGGGGTTTCTGGGAAAGCTGGTTGGGAAAGCTGCAGTGTCACAGCCCCATCCCTGTCCCCCCTTCCAGCAGCAGCCCCAGGCCAGGCACGTCCCTGGCACGGCACGGCACAGCCAGGGAGCATCCTGAGCCAGGCAGTGTTTCTGCTGGTGACTCAGCATCCTGGAAAGGGAATTGGAAGCCTGGGCTGCTTTGTTTCCCCAGGTCATTATTCCAAAATGTGAGAGCTCCACTAACGCACATGGATTCTGTGCCCTCACGTCGCTGTCCCGGGCACTGACGTCACCCTGTCACTGCTTAATCCAATCTGCCTGGTTTTCAGGGAAGTGTTTATCCAGAAGAAAATGGCATAAACACCACAGTACAGATTCAAGAGTGCAGCCCCAAACTTTTGAAGTGGCAGGAGCTTGCAGAGCTGCTGCCCTGCGCACATCCCGTTTGGTCTTGTGTGGGAATGACAGCCAACATTCCCAGCTTTAGTGACTCAAATACTTGCCACCTATAACAGGTGGGCCATGGGCAGTCTGGAAGTCGGGAATCTCCAGTTGGGGATGTGGCCAGGTGACCTGGGGAGGCCTTGTCACTGCACCCCCTCCCACCAAATGGCCACTTACCCCCACTGGCAACACCTGGTGAGGAAAATCCAGAAAGATCCGGGAGCTTTGACCTCATACATGAACCACTGACTCATCTGTCTGCATCCAGGGGATCCCAGGGATAATCTGGATCCTGTCCATGTGTGCTGGTTTGTCCTTTGGGATAAAGAGTGTCTGTGGGTCCTCTTTTGACACCTCACACACGGAGCCAGGGGGCTGAGGGGGCTTGTGCTGTGTCCTCTCCAGCACATGGGATGGGTGGATGGATGCTGGGCCTCGAGGTAAGGAATGTGTCCAGCTTTTCAGGGGAAAAAAAGTGGGCTCTGGTCATTGCAAGCTTGCCTGGATTTAGGAATCCTTTTGTGACGGTCTCGAAGCAGCCTCAGACGAGACGGAAGGAAGCCAAGAGTCCTCATGGGGATAACATTCGGTGTGGTCTGAAATGGGACCCTCCCTGTGGAGAGGGCAGAGGTGGCCGGCTCCTGCTTCCACACACGGGAGAGTCCGGCTCACCTGGAACAGGTCTCCCACCTGTGGTCACACCGATTTCATGGAGAGCATGGCCAAAGGTAAGTGTTGGCTTTAAAAAGGAGGGGGTTTTAGTAGGTGAGTTGGTGTCTGTCTGAGGCTGGATGAATCCAGGTGCCCAGCTTGGAGATTTCCAAACCTCAGCCTGATCCAGTCCCGTCTGGAGCAGCTCTGGGGATCGCTTTTGTCCAGTCTGGAGCGGTGAGCACTGCAGGAGGGTGCTGGGTCCCAGGCTGTCCTGTAGAGGGACATCCTGCCACATCCCTGGAGATGCACAGGAGCTTTGGGAAGCGGAGAAGGACCACGGCCTGCTCTTTTCCAGAGGAAAAGAGGAAGAGCCAGGAAGCCTCGTGGAAAGGAGCCTTGGCTGCAGGAGGAGGCAGCTCCCCTTACCCAGGCAGCATTTTTGGTGCAGTCAAAACTTGCTGTGTTTTGTCCCTGAAAATGAACTTCCTACCAGGAAGATCATGGGAGCATCTCCCAGTGCTGCCCTCCTTGGATTCTTGCCAGAGCAGGGAGCCTGCAGCCAGCCTTGAGCTGGCCC
Organism: Hirundo rustica; assembly: GCF_015227805.2. Taxonomy (NCBI): domain Eukaryota; kingdom Metazoa; phylum Chordata; class Aves; order Passeriformes; family Hirundinidae; genus Hirundo; species Hirundo rustica. Next base: position 58,303,401 of record NC_053455.1, on the reverse strand, counting down.
TGTGGGTGGCTGTGGGTGTTCCTGGGAATTACAGGTCCTCTGGAATGTCACGCTGCTCCGTGGCCTCTGACCCCACCTTTTCTCAGGTTGTGTGGGTGTTTATTCCCCACAAAACAGCAATTATTCCATTTTCTCCCAGCAAAGTGTTTCTCCTGCTGTCTGAAGTTGCTCCTTGCTGCCCTGGAAGTCGCCTGACATTAAGGTGAGGTGGCTGAAGCCATAGATATGAAGGCCAGGAAAGGGAGGATCCCACTGGAGGGTGTGAAGGCACATTTTCCAGTGCTTGTGGTGTGGTGGGCGTGGAGCCAAACTGTCCAAAGGGCTTTTGGGGCCAGATCCCAAAATGTTCCACTTTCTGCAGCAGAGGGAGAGGATCTGATGGTTTTTCGTAAGAACATCCAAAGCCAAGATCTTGCTGGACAGCCCCAGGTGCCCCTGTGGCCAGGAGGGACACACAGCTGGAAGCTGCCTGGGACAAGGGAGAACCCAAGGATTCGGTTTGGGGTGGTGATCCAGAGTCCCCAAGGGGCTCTGCACCCTTTGAGGGATAAGGGGAGGGGACATGAGGCCCAGTGGAGAGAGGAACCCTCATCGGGATCTATGGGGAGGAGCAGCTGGAGATGCAGAGTTTCGGTGGGATGGATGGAGGAGTCCCTGGGGAGGGGGATTTGGAGAAGTCTGGTATGGTCAAGCACACAGCAGAGGATCTCTGGTGTGGGATGAGGGATCTGGCATTGTCCCTCCTCACTCCTGGCTGGCATTTGAGGTGCGGTTACAGGGAGTTGAGGGGGTTGGGGTGATTTTTTTTTTTTTTTTTTTTTTTACGCCAACTTTCTCAGGAAAGCTGGGAACGCCTGGCAGGCAAACCAGAGTGAGGGAGCCCCGGGGTCCCCAGGCTCTGGCGGGGGGCTCTGGCTGGGCTGAGCCAAGCCCCGGGGAGGGTCCGGCGAGCGCAGAGACCGCCCAGCTCATGGCACGGACGAGCGGCGGCTCCGCCCCGGGCTGGGCTGGGCGAGGGAGCGGAGCCGCTCCCGGTCCCGCACCGCCGGGAAGCATCCCGGCCGTGAGGGGGGGCATCCCGCATCCCGGGGCTGGGCTCTATACCCGCGGGGACCCCCGGGCAGCGGCGGGGGGCTCTGCCCGCTCCCGGCTGCCGGGAAGCATCCCGGGGCTTGGGGAGACCCGTGGATCCCGGGGCTGAGCTCGGGGACCCCCGGGCGGCGCGGGGGGCTCTGCCCGGTCCCCACCGCCGGCCGGGCGGGCCCCGGGGGTCGCAGGGTCCCCTCTCCCCCGTGGGAGCAGTTCCAGCTCGGCGGATGCCGGGGCCGCCCCGGGGTCCCCGCGCTCCCCGCAGGTCCCTGAGGATTTGTTCCTACCCAGGTAAAGCGCTGGGAGCACCGGTTTGGGTGGGACGTGTTCCCTCTGGGGGCTGCGGAGGGCGATGGGTGAGAGCGGAGCCCAAATCCTTCTGTTTCGGCGACTTTGGGGCGCATCTTTATTCCTGCCAAGAGCAAACTCCATCCCGCTTCTGTGCCCTGCGGATGGAGGCCAGGCAGGGCTGGAGAGGGGTGGAAGGGGCTGGCGGAGCAGCGCTGCAGGACCGGCACCGCCGCTCAGCTGAGGTCAGCCCGGGCTCAGCACACCGGCCACGGGTGCCTGGGGCAGGACAGGGAGGGAGGATGAGCAGGGAGATCGCTGGGACCTGGATCGGGACATTTGTGGACTGCAGCGTGCTCGGGGGGCTCATAGCCGGGTTGGTCCGGGTGCTTCGGGACCTGCAATTGGGATTTCTCTGCCTGTGGCCTTGGCAGCAGAGAGGTGACATCCCATGAAGGCTGAGGGACCCCGTTTTCCAGGGGGGACATGTGGCTTTGATGCCGTTTTTCTTTCCCTTGTTGAGCTGTTTTATTGTCCCTCCAAGCAGGAGAAGGGACCTGAGCTCTGCAGCAGCTCCCAAGGAAAATGGAGCTGCCCTGGTGTTGGGATGGATGGAGAGGGCTCTGCACCCCACACCAGGGCTCTGCAGCCTGATCTTGAGTTCCGTGGGTGAAAAATCCATCAATCCCTGTGCTACCCACAGTGCCTCTTCCCAATGCCTCAGGCTTGATTTCCCGGGGATTTGAGCGGCAGGTCAGGGGGAAGTCAGAGCAGCTCGGTGCAATGCTCCAGGGAAGAGCTTAGTTAACAAAAAAAAAAAGAAAAAAAAGCCATAAATCCTTCCCTGAGCACTTCCACCCCCGTTTCCTCACTGCTCAGGAGAGATTGATGCTGTTTTCCTAATAGGAAAATACCTCTGGGTTTCATCCCAGTGCTGAGGACTGCAGTCTCTTTCCAGGTGATGCCTTGGAAATCTGCTTAACTTGCTGCTTACAGCTCATTAGAGAAGGGAGGTTTTGGGGAGAGAAGCTCTGAAAGGAAAGAAAAATCAGAAATTCCTTTTAATTTCCAGAAGAAATTGGGAAGAGATGGGGGGGAGGGGGTTTAAAGGGCATGGTTGTCTTCCTGCAGGTAAAGTCAGTCCTGAAAACTTGGCTGTTTTCATACCAAAAATAACTGGGAAGCAAGGGGAGGAAGAGAGCACCTTGCTTGGGCACGGGGGATTTTCAGGGCATAAGAAGAGGCAGTTCAGGGTAAGTCTCCATCACGTTGCTCTGTTAAGATGTCAGTTTTCAGCACTAAACAGCAACGTGGGCCTTGAGCTGAGCTCAGTCTGTGACCTGAGCTCAGCACGTTCTCCGCCAGGGTAGGAATGTTTCATCCATTGCACAGGGATGGATACCTGTGCCAGGGGGAGGAGGGTGGGGAGGGACTGGGCGTCTCCCAGCCCCATCCCAGCAGCGCTGTCACTTTGGGTTCCATTTAGGTAACTCCTGTTATCCCAAGGATGGGCTGTGTGCCCCTGCAGGGGGGGCCAGGCCAGCACAGCTGGTATTCCATGCCATGAAATTCCCACTTTTACCTGTTAAAATCCAAGCCTGGATGGTTTTGGGGGGAGTTGATCACCTGGCCAGTGCCTGAGGCAGTGAACACCCACGGGGAGCTGGAAGGTGGGGCCCAGATATTGCAGATCCCTCTGGCTGAGGCCAATCCAGCTCCATGAGTGGGCTTTGGGAGTTCTGGAGAAGGGCTCTGAGGGAGGTGTGGGGGGTTTAGGTGCTGTGCTGAGGTCGTGTCCGCGTGGGGTTCTGTGGGATCCCACCAGCTCTCCCTGTGGGTCTGTGCTTCCCCGGCACAGATGCCAGGGAACAGGGAATGCTGATCAGTTCCCATTGGATTTGCTTGTTGGGTGTTTTTGGGGATCCCAAGCCCCCCTTTTCAGGAGTAGCTGGCTCGGATAAATCACCCTCAGCATCCATGACGCCTGTGCTAGGACCTGCCTGGGAGAGCAGCTTCCTTTCGACTTGACTGGGAAAAACCCTTTTTGGGGGGAAGGCGATGGAGCTTTCCCACTGCAGGAGCTGATTCCTGGGGAACAACATCCCCTAAACCCCACAGCGATCCCAAAATGGGGGAATGGGGCTGCCCCCCTCGGCTGGGGCCAGGGCAAAGCCTCATGAGAGGCTGGGAAACTGCAGGAGGGAAAGGAATATTTCAGCTGGAAAAGCAGCAAAGGGCCTTGAGGGCTCCTGGAGGGGAGACGTCCACACGCAGAGAGGTTGGGAATGTCGCCTGTTTAAAGGCTCCCGAGGTAAATCGAGCGGCTCTGCCCCTTCCCGAGGGTTCCTGTCCCTCCTTCAGCTCCTGCCGGTGGCTGAGAGGCTTCAGCGCGTTTGCTCAGCGCCTGGAAGCCGAGCCAAGGCCGGGAGCGATGGAGGGGGAGCCGTGATGGAGCGTCCCTGCTGGAAAATCACAGGGCATTCAATTCTCGAGTTCTTCCCCTTCATCCTAACGCCGTGTCTTGTGCATTCCAGGCTGTCCCGCTCGCAGGGAGCGTTTGCCATGGACACGGGGCACGTAAGCAGATCGCGCTTCAGTGGTGAGTCCTCCCCAGGGAGCCCGGGAAGGGTTCGGGGCAGAGCTGCTGGAGCTCACACTGAGGGGTTTTTGGGGGAAGGATTGGCTGGTCCTTGCTGCTTTCCATGGAGAGAACCCTCTGCTCCATGTTCCTGCTGGGTTTTGTTTACTAAAAAAAAGGGTAAAACCCTTAAAACATCTAAGTTTTCCAAGATGAGTGCTCAGCCCCAGGAATGAGTGGGAAGCAGGTTCCAGTTCAGCTGGGATTTGTGCTTGGAGTTCCTCAGAGGTAGGAGCCAGTAGAAGATTATTCTGCTATTTTTATTTTCGTTCCCAATTTTATTCCAAATTTTCCCCCTCCAGCAGGAGCCTGGGAGCTCCGGCACGGGAAACCTCCAACTGCTTCCCTCAGCATCCTTAGCTGGGATGCAGGGGTTAAGCAGAGCCCTTTAGGGGCTTGGGTTGGGGTGGATAAAACAGGACCCCGTCCCACCCCAGTGTTTAACCTCGGAGATCCCTGTGGGCTGCTCCCGGCATCCAGATCAGGCGGTTTGGGTGCGGATACTCAGTTCCTTCTGCTGTTCCCGCTGGAGGAGGGCTGGGGGGAGCAGCAGGTTGTCCCTGCGCTCGGATGCGATGTGGGAGTTCAGCCCGGCTTTGGGCTTTTCCCGGCTCCGAAGGAGGGAGCGCTGCGGCGTGATGATGCCGGAGGACTCCCCGGCAGCGCTCCGGGATGAGAATTCCCCTCTTTCCCCCTTTTCCCGTGCTGCACGGGGCGCTTGGTGCCGGAGTGATGGAGGCTGGTGCAATGCAGCACGAACCGCTCGCCGCCGAGCCCGGCGCTCCCTTCCCGCTCGCTCCGGCGGCGCCCGCGGGGCTCTGCCTGTTTCCAGCAGCTTTTCCTTCGGTTTTTCCCTTCTCCCGGCTTTTCTTGGCATCCCCAGGCAGCAGCTGGGCAGAGGGCGATGCAGATGTGCGCCGGGCACATCTGTCAGTGGGACAGAGCCGCAGCCGGCGCGGGAACCCCCGGCGCTCGCGGGGAAGCGGGGCTGGGACACAGGAGAACTTCACCTCCCGGGAAAGCCGAGCCAGGGCTGTCATTTTGGGGCCGGCAGAGCCTCTGCCTGACCCTTTTGCAGCCGCCCGGGAGCGAGCCGCGGTTTATCCCATCCCCAGAGCTCGGAGCCGAGCTGCGGGCTCATTCCCGGCATTGTCACCAGCTCACGGAGCCCCCTGTCCCCTGCAGCGGCCTCCAGCCCGCCGCGGTGGGAGATCGGGCTCTACGCCGCCGGCGCCTTGGCGCTGCTGGGAATCGCAGCCATCAACCTGTGGAAGCTCTGGCGCTCCGGGAGCTACCCGGCCCCTTCCCCCTTCCCCAACTATGACTACCGCTACCTGGAGCAGAAGTACGGAGCGGCGTGCCCGGACATCAGGAACAAGGTAAGGGGCGAAGCTGCGCTCGTCTCCTTCCCTTTGCGGTACGCGGGATGCCGGAGGGCTGGGAATATCTCCTGGATCCCCTCGCGAGGTGGGGGAAGAGCCACAGGCAGCAGCCCGGCGCTGCTGGAGCTTTTGAGGGGATCGCTGGAGCTGGGAGCTGCGGGAAGCTCCGGGCTCGCTGCCGCGGCAGCTTGAGGCCAGGCAGGGGCCGGGATGCGTCCAAGGAGGCGCCGGAGAAGCCCAGCTGTCCGGCTGAGCACGAAGGGATGGGATGGATGGGATGGGATGGATGGCAGCGCCTGCTTTCCTTTCCCTGGCAGCGAGGGCTGGCCCCGGGCTCGCAGCGGGCGCCAGGTCGGAGCTCTTCGTCCCGCAAGAGCAGCCTGAGGGCAGAGGACGCCTTGGAGAGCATCCAGGAGCTGGGCAGCCTGGAGCTGATGGGCAGAGAGCTGGGCCTGGCCCACTACGGCCCCCTGCGGAAATCCATCTCGGCCGACTCCCTCAACTCCATCTCGTCCATCGGGAACAACTTCGGGCAGGATTTCACGGTGGGGCAGGTGGAGGTGTCCATGGAGTACGACGGGAGGGCGGCCGCGCTGCACGTGACGCTGCTGCAGGGCAAGGACCTGCTGGAGAAGGAGGATGCGCGCTTCGAGTCCTGCTTCATGCGCATCAGCCTCCTGCCGGCCGAGCAGATCGTCGGCATCTCCCGGGTGAGCCCCTCGCTCCCACCCGGACCCCCGGGGTTTTGGGTGGCAGCGCCCCTCGGCCGCGTTCCCCAAGGAAGTGGCGGGGTTTGGGAGCAGGGAGCTGCAGGCGTGCCGGGATCAGGAATGGCTGGCACAGGATCTGGGGGATGTCAGCTCCCCAAGGCAGCGGTGGGGGTTTGGGAGCACGGGGTTCCAGGCTGGGCGTGGGGGATATGGGATTTGGGGGTGGGTCTCGGCTCCCCACAACAGCGGTGGGGTTTGGGAGCAGAGAGCTCTGGATTGGCACAGGATTTTGAGGGGTGTCCCAGGTGGGTTTGCACACCAGAAACCCGGCAGAGGCAGGAATGTCTCCCCCTTGGCTGGGATTCAGGCTGCCGTTGTCATCTCTGGTGGCAAGTTTTCCTGCTTGACTGTCCCTGCTGTGGAAGGGACACTGTGGCACGTGGAGAAAGTGGCCTGGGGTGGGATTTGGGTGGCAGTGGCAGTTTGGGCAGGTGCTGCTGGTGTCTTGCCATGGCCCCACAGTCCCTCTCCTCCCCACAGCAGCCCCAACGCTTCTCCCCCCCCACAAAGGATGTGGCAGTGGAAAATCCAGGTGCTGGATCTAGGGCAAAACCTCCCTTTTTAAGTGCCTCAAAAGCTGCTTTTGGAAAGCAGGAGCCTCCGTTTTCTTCCAGCAGCTCCTTTATTGCAGAGTCAGTTTGATTTAATCAGGATATTCGAGCAAGGAGTGGGAATTTGCATCCCATTAAGGCACCTCTCCACTGGGATGGAGGTGCTGCTCCATCCACACAAACCGGCTGCTGCCCCCAAAATGTTTCCACAGTGCCCTGTTAGACCATTTTTCCATCCAAATCTCTGGCTCTTTATTTATGCTCTGGAGATATTTATTATTTAGTGTCATTATTTATAATTCACCAGCACAATTTACCTCCTCAGCTGCCCCAAGGCCATGGATAAAGGCCCAGCCGCATTTTTTTTTTTTTTTTTTCCCCAGTGCTTCTGGAGGGATTTTAAATAGCAGCTCCTGTTTGGTTGCGCTCGATCCAGAGCTCCCAAAATACAGCGTGGGCTGCAGACAGACAGTCTGAAAAATCTGTAGGGCTTTAAAATCTGCTCCTCACACAGAGGAACTTCAATCCCCAGGGAACTCTGGAGGTTGGTGGTATCCAGTGGGAGAGCATGGACTAAGAGGGCAGGAATGGCAGGTACTGCCTTTGTGTCCTTCATCCCAGGGATGGAGCAGGTTTAGGAGCGGAGTGAGACCGGAGAGAGTCTTTGGGAGAGGTGAACCCTCTCCTGGGGGGCTTTGGGGGTGACACAGCCCCACAGAGAGGTCCCTCCTCCACCCAGATTTGGGTGGCTTTGGGGAGCTGGTGGTTCCACTTTGCTCTGTGATACCCATGGCTGCAGCTTTCCATCCCAGGGGACAAACCCCTGGTTTGCCTGTGACATCTTAGATGTTGAAGCAAGGCTAGAGTAGGGGAAAAAGCCATCCCTAAATCCACGATTTCAGAGCATTTCCCTTCGGCCAGTCCCTTGGGATCAGCACCCGCAGGATGAGCCGTGGGAGCTGCTGCTGCCTCTGCTCCCAGGGAATGACATGGCACAGGGACAGCATCAGCCAAACAGCAGCATTCCCGCTGGGCACGTTCAGGAGTTGGTTCTGCTTGGAGAAGGGCTGGGGGTGACACCTTGTAGCCATGAATCTTGTTGCCTGATGTGGCCAAGCTGGATGTGCATCCGCACTCCCGGGGGGTCGGGATGTATCTGAGAGCACTGGGCCAATGCTGATTCTCTGATTAAAATAATTAACAGGCACTGGGGCAGGTCACAGCCCTGATTTTCACCCCAACGACTGAGCAGTTGCTGTGGTCAGGTCGGGAATACATCATCCCGACTGGAAGGGGCGTGCCCTGGGGGTGCCCTCCCTGCCCTCCTCGCAATTCCCATGAAACGGGGTAGAGCAGGGATGCAGCCCCAAGCCCCACGGGTGCCAGGGCTATCCCCGCTTCCCACGGCAGATCCAGAGGAGCTCCTACTCTGTGGCCTTCGACGAGCGCTTCTCGGTGCCGCTGGATCCGGCGGCGCTGGAGGAGAACAGCCTGCGCTTCTCCGTCTTCGGCATCGACGAGGACGAGCGGAGCGTCAGCACCGGCGTGGCCGAGCTCAAGCTCTCCGACCTGGACCTGGCCACGCGCCCCTTCAACGCCTGGCTCTACCTGCAGGACACCAACAAGGTGAGCCAGGAGCGTCCCGTCTCCCAGCCGGGGTTTGGGGCGTCGTCGTTGTGTCCCGGACGTCGTGTCCTGGATGTTGTGTCCCACAGGCGGTGGACACGGTGGGGGAGATCCTGCTCTCCCTGAGTTACCTGCCCACGGCCGAGCGGCTCACGGTGGTGGTGGTCAAAGCCAAGAACCTCGTGTGGAGCAGTGGGAAGGTGACCGCAGGTGAGGGGGGCTCCCCGGTGGGGTTTGTCCGGATTTGTCCCATTTGCTATGCGGGATTGGCTCCCCGTGAGGACAGACCTGCTGGGAAGGGCCACCAGAAAGGGTCCCCCTGCTTTCTCCACGTCGCTGGGGACACGTGTGGCTGATCCCTCTCCTGCCCTCCGAGCAGATCCCTTCGTCAAGGTGTACCTGCTGCAGGACGGGAGGAAGATCAGCAAGAAGAAGACAGCAGTGAAGAGGGGAGACACCAACCCCGTGTTCAACGAGGCCATGATCTTCTCCGTGCCGGCCATTGTGCTCCAGGTCTGGTTTGGGGTGGATGCGTGGGGGCTGTTGGGAGAGGTGTGGATGTGTGGAAATGGCTGCTGGAGTGGGGATGTGCGTGGGGACTCTTGGGGAGGGTACGGATGCGTGGGTTGGGATATAGCAGGGTGCACAACAGGGATGGTTTGGTACGGGGCACAGAGGGCCGTGTGCACGTGGGGTGTGCCAGCTTGGGTGGGGATGCCCGGATGCCTTGGCTCTGTGGGCGCGTGTCCCCGTGGAGAGGGCACGGGGATCCGTGTCCGTGGGGGATCCGTGTGCGGTGACGGCCCCGTGCCCCCAGGAGCTGTCCCTGCGCGTGACGGTGGCCGAGAGCGGCGAGGACGGCCGCGGTGACAACACGGGCCACGTGCTCATCGGGCCGGCGGCCAGCGGGATGGGCACCACGCACTGGAACCAAATGCTGGCCACGCTCCGCAAGCCCGTCTCCATGTGGCACCCGCTCCGCAGGAATTAGGCCGGATCCTGGGGACAGCGGGCCCGGAGCGGGGACTTGGTGGCACCCTGCAAGGCCGAGCTGCCGGCACTGAGGGGCCCAAAATACCCGGAGCAGGGACAGAGCGGCTCCGTGGGGACGTTCCAGGTCGCCCTCACGCGCGTTGGGCCGGACCTGCCGGAAAGGAGCTCAAATGGACCGAAACCAGCAGGAACCTCCCCAAACCGCGGCTCCTCCGCACGCTCCCGATGGCCTCGAACTCCACGGAATCCTCAAACGTGGACTCTGAGCGAGGGAGAGCGGGGGATTCCTTTGGAAGGTGGTTTTGGGGCAGGAATCATGAGGGGGTTGATAAAAGCCAGCCTGGCGTGGGCGGTGATCCTGAGGGGATCTTTTGTACTGACTTTGGTGCGCCGTGCCAGGGTTGGAAGGTTTCCAGCGAGAATGGAAAAAGGGAGCAATAACAGCAGAAAATCAATTGTTACATGCGGCTTCTCCTCCCGTCTGTTCCCCCCACACAGTGAATCCCTGCCCATCTCCACTGGCTGCACAGGCAGGGATTGGTTTCCAACCTCTTGGGTTTGGGGTCAGATCCACGCTGGGAATCATCCCCTAAAGGTCCAGTAGGATCAGGGGCAGACACTTTTCCAACCCAAACTCGCCCTCAAAGTGCTCGGGACAGCACTGCATATTCCTGCTCCTTAACACAACTCTCACAGCTGGGGATTGCTTTTTCCAGCCCTTAATCCTGCACTTGGGTTGTGACTCACCCTGTAACCCAATTTATCCAAGATTTGGGCAGAGAGAGGAACATCTTGGCCTTGTGACCTGAGGCAGGTGGGAAAGGTCCCCAGTTTCATAATTTTTAGGACCTACTGTTTCAGGAAGAAGGGAGAGGAAAAGCCTGCATGAATCTTGTCTGCTGGCGGGCTCTGGCCCAAGCCGGTTTGGGATTTTGGGGGAGATAATTCCCACTCTGGTTTGTGGAGGGTGATGGAGCCCCTCATGGCACAGGCTGGAGAGCAGAGGATGCACTGGGGCCACATTCCCTTGCCTGGGGCCTTGGCTTTTCCATGCCAGCAGGATGCTGCTGGGGAGCCAGGCTGGAAAAATCTGGGGCTCTCTGAGGCCCTGTGCCATGAAATTGGCACCATGGGATGAGCATCGGCTGGGATGTGGCTGCTTGGAGGATCTGGGCAGGGAAAAAGGTGTACAAGAGCCGTTTATCCATTTTTCCCTGATTAAAAACTGACTCCAAGGTGAGTTATCCCCTGAGCTGGTGGCACTTTTCCCTTCCCATTGTCCTGCCTGACTTTCCTTTGGGACTGTGGCTGTGATGCTCCTGTTCCATCGCCCCCCTCTGCTCCGGCTCCTCCCCCTACTTGTCTCCATTCACTGATGCCTAAATTCCCTTCTCCCACAGTTCCTCCTCCCCACCTCTCCCTGTAGGAGCCCCCTTGTCCCATCTGCTGCCAGGGGAGCCAGTGCCACCCCTCCATGGGTGATGCAGAGCCAAGGATGGAGGGGTTTGAAAAATGAGGTTTTCTGAAGGATAAGGACGTTTTTGTGGGAAGTTGTTCACAGCCAGTACTCACAGAGCACGAGGTTTGGGGGAAAATCTGCTTATTAGCTATCCCAGCCAAGTATGTGGGAAGAGATGGACACAGAAATCCTTGCTTGTCCAGCAGCTCCTGCCAGCTGCTGAGCCTTACTTGGGATGAGGTGAGTGACTTCCACAGCTGCTGGAATCTGTGATGTTTAGCCCCAAAATGATGGGGAATGTGTGGGTTAGGCATTTTTATAGTGTTCCTCTCCAGCCTTTCCTGCTTGGAGGCACCTCTGCACCTTCTCCTTCACCCTGGGGACAGAAAACTGCTGCTGGAGCTGTTTTGGGGGTGGGATGGATGGGCCCTGTGTGAAGGATTAGGAAAAGGTGCAGGATGGACACAAGGCTCCCTGCCACCTGAAAAGCTCAGATGGCTGTACCTGCTGTCACTCTGGGCTTTCCCAGTGGGAATCAGCCTCCAAGGAGCTCTGTGGGAAGGGCAGGACAGGTCTGGGAAGCATCAGGGAAGGGACAGGCAGCAGTGAAGAGGGAGAGACCTCCCAGTGGCACAGGATGGCTCTCCCAGGGAAATGGTTCCATGTGCTGGAGCGGCTCCTCATGGTGCCAGCACGGTTTGGGCTCAAGGCCTCCCCTTCCCCATCCCTAATCCCATCCCCAGGCAGTCCTGGAGTGGGGCTGAGCCCCTGGCCCAGGTGGAGTGGGAATGGCTGCAGTGAGGACAGGCTGGGTCCCTCCAGCTCTGAGCGGGGCCAGAGGATTGCTGGGCTGGGACACATCCAATTCCTGAGTCATCCTCCCTGGAGCACAGGGTCACCCAGGGTTTCCAGTGCCTCCCACGTTCCTGCTCCTGGGCATCCATCGTTTCCATGTGACAGTGACAGCTTTGGGTGTTTAATGTCCACTTTACCAGCGTGCTTCGGCCCTGAGTGCATCCATCACCGTGTCCATACAGATCACCAGGACAATACAGCAGCTCTCCCTCCCCTGCCTCGACCCTGCAGCTCGGGAACGCTCCCAGCTCCAGGTTTTTCCCCCAGTTCCACCCAGGCCCAGCACAGCAGCTTTGCCCTGGGACAGGGGGGGATGAGCTGCGGCTTTGGGGTTAAAAAGCAGGATTCAGGTCCCTCATTTCTCCTTGTCTTTCTTTTTGCCCTTCCTCTGGCTCGTCAGCTCACTGAGCTTCTTGTCCAGGCGCCGCTGGAGGTGGGCTCGCTTGGTGGGATCCAGGGATTTGTCCTTGGAGCCACTCCCAGGGTACAGGATCCCCTCCCGGCTGATGCGCTGCCGTGCGTGGGCCTTGGCCTTCTCCCCACAGCCGTGGACCTGGTGGGAGAGAACGGACACCGGGAATGGGGCAGGGATCACCCATCTGGGAACCAGGGGCTTTCACTCCTCGAGCCTGGAATTCCTTTTTGGCTAAAGTCATCCCCCTGAAGTCATCTCCCATCATTTACAGCCGTTATTATCATTATGTTTTATTATTTATCATTGTTTACTATTTATCTATTTATTTTCATTTTATTTGTGTCTAGTTTCATTTTATATTTAGGTTCTGTATTTTTTATAGATTCATTCTTATACTTACTGTTTAAAATTAAGGATTAATATTTATTATTCTGTATTTTATTGAACCATCATTTACAGCTCCTCTCACACAGAAGGAAATATAAAGATCCAGGTCCTGGGCTCTGAACAGCAGGTGAATCATCCTTTGGGATGGTTCAAGAGGCTCCTTCCATCTCCTTTCCAGTGAACTGGGAAAGGTGTTTTGGGGAATGGGAGACCCTTTTTGGCCACGAATCTGCTGTTTTAATGAGCCAAGTCCAACACTGGAATTATCTCCCACAGGTGAGATCCTAAAATCTGATCCCTTTTCTTGGCCCATCCCAAAGCCATTGATGTTTCCATGGAGTGGGGTCCCAGGTGGCTCCCTCAGAGCTGTGGCAGCCCTTCCTGGGGCTGACATGGATTCGAATCCCTGCAACTGCTGGAGCCTCGTTACAATTCAGCAGGGAGAGGCCGTTCTGCAGGGAATAAATCTCCATCCCCCTGGATGGTGAGTGACCATAAATACAACTATTCCTTGCCATGGAAACAGATAGCTCTCGACAGAGGGAAAAGCTTGCCAAGGATTTATAGGGCTGCTGAGCTCCAGGAGGCTCCAGAGGGTGTGGAACAAAGACACAGGGAATTCTGAACTGCTGGCCAGGCAGCACTGCACCGTGCCTAACCTGTCCCCAGGATGCAGAGAATCTGCAAAGGGCTGGGATCATCCTCAGAACACAGGGAATGTGCAAAGATCTGGGAATGGAGTCCAGGCTTGCTTGAGCCTGGAACTTGTGCCTCTCCATTTCTGCTCCCTGCCTCGCTTTATCCACAGGACCTCAGAGTGTAAGTGCTAGAGAATGGTAAGGAAAGGGACAAAATGAGAGGAAAAAGAGAAAAGCCCTCAGGAAGAGGAGAGCAGAGCCCAGGTGTCACCCCCTGCCAGCCCTGCGTACCTGAGCTCAGCACAGGCTCTGACAAGGAGGGCTCTGCTCAAACTCCCTGCAAGGAAACCCTGCCAGGGGAAATTCCCAGGCTAAGCCCATCCTGCCCCTCCTTACCTCGGGGATGTGGTGGCTGAGGCAGAAGAGCCGCTGGCAGTGGTGGCAGAGCTGGCCCAGGGTGGTGACAGAGGCCTTGCAGCGGGGGAAGCCACAGGTCCTGTCAGCTTCCATGGCAGCGGAGATCAGTGCGTCGAAATCCTCTTCCGCCGCGCTCCCGATGGCCGGCTTTCCTGGGAAAGGTGAGCACACGCCTGGACTGGGGCCTGGGAACAAACCCACCCTCCTGCAGCCACAGCCTCTGCTTCCACATCCTTCAGTGTGGGCCAGGTACTCCCCTTAGCTCCTCTCCCTGCTCATGTGATTCCTGAGACTCTCTCCCGGGAAAGGGTCCCCAGTGTTTTTCCTCTGACTTAAGGAGTGTGCCTCCAGGTATCCAAACCCCTCTACCTGCATGCTGCAGCCAATTCCCAGCTTTCCAAGAGCCACACGCTCCACACCCAAATCCCAGGCCCTGGAGCAAACCCACCGGGATTAAGATCCAATCAAGGAAGCGCATTAATTGCGCTGGTTACCAAAAGCCCGACCCACCTTTGGCTTCGCTCTTGTCCTTTTTCCTGCTGCCACGGCTGGGCTCCTGCACCTTCCTCGCCGCCTCCTCCCGCCTGCCTTTCTCCCTCCGGACTCTCTCCAGGTGCAGGGATTTCAGGTCCACCTTCCCCGAGCCCTCGCTGCTTTCCCCCGGCTCCGCAGGGTCAGGGGTGTTCCCGCTGGGATGCTGGGGCTGGGGAAGGGGCTGGGAGGGCGGAGGAGGCTCGGAGGGCGGCGGGGGCTGCTCGGGGAGTCTCTTGCGGACACTGATGAACCTGTCCCGGCCCTCGCCGGAGCTCAGGTGCTGCAGCCCGAACTCCTCCGCCAGCACGTGGACCAGCATCCGCTCGTGGGAATTCAGGGACGCCGGGAAATCCAGCTGCGCCTCGCTGCTGGCCAGGAAGGCCACCAGCATGGCCCTGAACCTGTCCCCGCCCTCCTTGGACCCCGAGCCATCTCTCCCAGCTCCGGCAGCGCTCGGGGAGCTCCGCGTTCCTGCTTTCTGGCTCCCTGCTCCGGCCGCCGCCGCCGCCTTGAGCTTCCCAGCCGGAGCCGGCCGCGCTTTGGGGCCCGGCGGTTTGGGGCCCTGCCGGCGCTGGGCGCTGCCCTCCCCGGGGTAGTTTTGGGGCACGAGGTCATCCAGGTACTCAAAGGCGGAGCGCACGAGGCCGTGCTGGGACAGGTGGTCCAGGAGGCGGCGCAGGAAGGGGCGGCTGCCCACGGTGTGGCTGTCGCACACCACGGCCACGTGGCGCCGCGCCCGCGTCACCGCCACGTTGATCCGCCGCTCCTCGGCCAGGAAGCCCACCTCACCTGCGAAGAGAGGAGGGAAGCGATGCCAGAGGCGGCAGGGCTGCCTCTGAGTAAGGGTTTGGTCCAAGTGAGCCAAGGATTTCTTGGCCGGAGGGTGAGAGTTGGAATTTGTGGGGCTCTGGTCCCTGCTCGCAACTGCTCCTCTTCCTACCTGCGTTCCACAGGCTCCACACTGAGCTCCAGGGGCTGGAAGAAGATGGAAGGCACATGGAAAGAGGAAACATCTCCCTGCCTGCCCACGACACAAGCTCAGCTCGGAGCAGGGAGCAAGCACAGGATGGAGCAGCGTGGAAAGGGCTCACCTTGTGACAGAGGAGGGACCGCAGGTAAAGAACTCCCCCCGTCCTACAGAGCTCCCCCTGCTCCCAAATTCTCTGAGGGTCTGTAGGAACAGGCGTTTGGGAACTCGGGAGGTTCTGCTCTGCTCTGCTCACAGACAGCAGCGAGTGCTGGGATGACTCAGGCAGGATCAGCCAGCGAGAGCGGAGCGTGGGTGGCCGCCGAGCTCCCAGCTCCAGGGAACAGCGAGGAGGCCAGTCGGGAAGAGATTAATGCCTCTGCCGGAGCAGCGCCCAGCCTGCCTCTGCCTCAGCAGCCTCACTTGTGCTGCCTGTGAGGGGCAGGGGGAGGGGGAGCCCCTCTCCCTGCTCTGCAGCTCGGAGAACAGTTCCCAGTTTCTCTGATGAGGTTTAACCCAGCTGCAGGGGCAAATCCAAATCCTTTGAATCCTGGAATGGTGTGGGTTGGGAAGGACCTTAAAAGCCCCCACCTTCCAGGGATGCCTTCCATCATCCCAGGTTGCTCCAAGTCCCATCTAACCTGGCCTTGGACACTTCTAGTGATGGGGCAGCCACAGCTTCTCTGGGCAGCCTGTGCCAGCCTCAGCACCCTCACAGGGAACTATTTCCTCTTAAAAGAAGGTGGTTTCCTGCTGGATCAGGAACGGCTGCAGAGGGACAGGTCAAGGAGAAGCCTCCCTGTGCCCCCAGGAAAACAAATCCTGCCCCACACCTGAGCTTTTTGGCCTCTCCCTGTGCAGGAGAAGGGGCTGTGGGACACTCACCCTCCCAGGGCCACCAGCTCCCACCAGCACAAGGGTGAGTCACTCCTGGATCAGGACTATTCTTAGTGCCGTCCCCACCTCCATTCTCCCCACAAGACTGCTTTTCCTCCTCTAGACTTGGAAGAAGTGGCACCTCCTCCTTCCACGGGTTTTTTTCCCCTTCCAGCCCTCAGCATTTCACCTCCAGCAGCACAGGTAGGGCCGCAGGGCTGTGGGTTTGGACAGGGAATTGATCCCAGCATGGAACAGAGGTGATCACAGAGCCATCCTGCTCAGCCAGTTCCACAAAACCTTTCAGCTCCCAGAACAGGAGCCTTGTGCCTCCAGGGCAGCAGCTTTTTTCCAGCTGTTAACTTCCACTGCAGCTGCTGATAGCAAGGAATTTGATTTTCCGCTCTAGATTTTGCTCCCAAAAGCAGCATTTTCCGTGCATGGCTTGGGTTGCCAGCTCCTGCTCGCTTTCTGCAGGGAACTGACCCAAAATGGGCTCAAACCCCAAGAAATTACCCCCCAACTTCCCTAAATGTGGGGCTAATGGGATGTGACATTCTTAGGGCCCTGGTTTAAATCATTTCTGAGGCCTTGAGGGCCAGGAAACCTTCAAACCGAGCAGTCCTGGACCCGCTGTACCACGGGAGCCTCCTCTGCAGCCCTGCCAGCACACATATTCATTAATTAAACAAAAAGGGCTGAAAAGGGAGGGTTTGCCAGTAAATCCATCCAGAGCCACGTGTCAGAGCGCTGCAATTAAACCACAGCACTTGGCTGCACAGGGAGCAACACTCCAGCAGCGACGTCTTACCTTTCCTGTTGGATCTGACAAAGGACAGGATCACTGCCTCCTTCTCCCTTCCTTGGAAACCATCCACTGATTTAACTTCTAGCTCGGGGTGGCTGTGGCAAAGGTGCTGTCGCAGCATGTCCACCTGAGAAACAGGCCAAGGGTAGCTTTTAAAGGAAATACACGGGTGAAAAGGATTGTAACGGCACAGTTTGGGGGAAGATCCCTCCCTCCCAAACCCACAAGGATGAGCGCTGGCATCTCCTGAGGCTGCACTAACAGCTGCTCCCTCCATGACTTCAAGCTGCTCAAAGGTCTTCAGGAGCTGGTCCCAAATGCTGGTTAAATTTGGCTCTGCAGCTCTCTGGGATCGTGTGGTGCAGGGACAGGGGGTGACAGGAGAGGGACAGCTCACCTGGAGGTTGTAGGGGGCCACCACAGAGATGTCCTTGGCCTTCACACCAGCGTCCACCAAGGCCTGGACGTGCATCCCCACCAGCTGGACCTCCCCTGGGACAGGAACAGAGTGTGACAGGGGACAGAGGCTGGAGGAATGAGCCCACCTCCCCCAGAACAGCAGGAAAGGCTGCCATGAACTGGTTATCCGAGATGGTGCCTGGTTCAGGGGGATCTAAGGGGAAAAATTAAATCCTTTATGAATTATTTCATGGTTTATTGGCCGGGCTCCTGCTTTGCTGCAAAACACAGCGATAAACATCAAGACTCTGCAGCGAGCTGTGCCAAAAGGCTGCCTCCCAAATTTGGGGAAATGTGCTTCTAATCCCCTGCTCCAAATCCCTGAGTTCTGTCAGACCAGGCTTTTTGGCTCTCTGCAAGGGAACAAGAGCCTGTTGTGTTCAGCAGGGCCCCGGGAATGGCACACGGAAAAATGAGGCACTCAAATGATGGTGGGGGTCAAACAGAAGGCAAAAGATATTTAAACTGGTAAAAACTGCCCTCGTATTTTCCAGCCTGACTTTGCACTCTTTTTTCAGGCGAAAAGAGGCTGAACTCGGTGTCCCAGGAAAATCCATGGAGAAGAGCCAGACAGGATTTCATGGAAGGAGCAGAGGACCGGGAGGTAATTCTGAGCTTTATCCACAGCCTTCCCGTAACAGGCCTGTGCTCTGCCTGCTGCTATTTGCCCTTCCTTGGTGTAAAGCACCTGCCACAGGCATTCTCCACCCTGTCCCAGTCCTCAGCACGGAGAAATGTCCCTGCAAGGAAGACACGGCAGCCAGAGAGGCCACCCATGAGCTGGACACTGTCACCAGAGCTCCAAGACAGCTTGGAATCCCTGGAGGTTGAGGATTTATGGAGGGAATGATCTCTTAGCTAAGCAAGGCTCTCTGCGACCCCGCCTTCCCCAGGGAGGCATCCCTGCGATGTGGCCAAGCCTGTGGTGGGCTGAGCACCTCAGTCCATCCATTCTGGCCAGTGGTACCTGGATTGCCCTTGGACTGTTCATCCTCCACTTCCAGCTCAAACAGGCCACAGCCAGCGGTGTCTATGAGCAACAAGGGAATGCTGGTCTCTTCCGTGGAGGAGACGCCTGGCAGGTCCCTGCACAAGGTATTTGGGAAAGGGCCAGTTACCAAGGCCGATGTTACAGCACTATCCGCACAAGCTGTGGCTGCCCCATCCCTGGAAGAGCCAGGCTGGATGGGATCTGGAGCAATCTGCTCTAGTGGAAGGTGTCCCTGCCCATGGCATGGGACTGGGTGGGCTTCCAGCCTTCCAACCCAAACCATTCTGGGATTCCACGATTATCACAGCAAAGGGGGACACAGAAGACAACTCTGAGTCACTTCTGGTTACAGAGCAGAAAGGACAACCCCCGCCCCCAGTAAATGTCCCCTCGATGAAACAATGGCTGAAACAAAAACTCTGCCCCGGCCGCAGAAGGAGCGGAAAACTCCGCAGGGAAGGGATGAAAAGGCCGTTTCAGCTCCCGTGCCAGCGGAGAGCAAGTGACCCACCTGAGCAGGTGCTGTGCCACCGAGGGGTGTGCGCTGAGCCGGCCGCCGTAGAGCTCCGAGGACGCCCATTCCATGATGTCCCGGTGCATGCGGTACTGCACCGTCAGCATCCGCACCGCCCGCTCCCCGTAGTGCCCCGCCAGCCGCTCCATCAGGCTCAGGGACAGCCCCTCGGCCGCCGCCCTGCACGGAGAAGCACCCCGGAGTGGGAGTGTCCATCCCCCAGTGACACAGGGCGGGGAGGGACCAGCCAGCCCTTCGCCCCTCGGTGCCGAGGGTTTCAGTGGGAATGCTCTGGGAGCGTCCCCAGCCCTGCTCAGCAGCTTCGAGGGGCTCCCCTGGGGTGGCACTGTCACCCCTGCTCCACCTGGGTGCCAACAGCGCTGTCTGTCAGACCCTGAGGGACAGACTCGTGCCATGAGATTGGAGAAGTGTGGACGTGGATCCTGCCCCTGTAATTCAAGCAGTGCCAACGGTATGGCCTGCGGAGTCACCACCCCTGGAGGTGCTCAAGGAACGACTGGACGTGGAACTCAGCCCTCTGGTCTGGCTGACAAGGTGGGGATCGGGCACAGGGTGGACTCAGTGGTCTTCAGGTCTTTCCCAAACTCAGTGATGCTGTGATCCATCAGCTTCAGGCTGGCGTTACTGCAGGCTCACCCACTGCACTAGGATCAGAGCTCCACCCCAAATTTTGGAATGCCTGGTGCTCACACAGCCAGCCCTTCCTGGTTTCATCAAGACCCCTGCTGCTCCAGCACTTCCATCCCTCCCTGGCCACTCGCCCTGGACTAACGCACGGATGCACCGCACGCGTTGCTTTTTCACCCATTAAATCCCCATCACATCCAGCAGCGCCCCTCGTTCCCACATGCGGCACAAATGAATCAAATTCCTGCTGAATTCAGCCTTTCAGGAGCCGGTTTGCTTTCTCCCGGCCGCACAGAGGGTTTGTTGGGAGGCCTGAGGAGGAAGGATGGAAGTCATTGCACTCAGATTTTGTCAGCGTACAGAGATTTTTCACGCTGAGGCTGACACTGAGGGGTGCTGGTGGCTGCCAGACACAATGAAGCAGCACGAAGATGAGGGAATGATGACAGGGAACAGCTCAGGAAAATGCTTTCCATCAAGCTCCGGGGCACAGCACGCATCCGATCCTGCCGGGGGAATTCCAGCGCTACACGGCCCCACAGCGAGCGGATTGTTGTGGCACCAGCCAGCCCTGCCACGCTCACCACAGGCACTTGGGAAATGTGACAAGAGACTGCCAAGTTGTTAAACCTGCAGAAGGGACAATTAAGGACAAATCTTTCCAAGAAGCCGGGCCTCGTTAGCTCTCCTCCTTGCTGAATCATAGCATGCAGCACAGCGGCAAAAAAACAGGGAATGGCCTCTGGATGGACAGGGCTGCAGGACGTGGGAGGCAGCCGTTTGCCAGAGGTGGGCTGGGGTGGATGGGATGAGGGGACACAGCAAGATGTGGGGTTGGGGGATGCATTCCAGTTATCAGGAATTAACTTGATTCACCCAGCTCTGCTCTGCCCACGGAGCCTGGATTTCCTGGACAGGGAGGAAATTTAGCAAGGGAGAGCTGTCGGCACTCACAGACATTAAACCTCACAGCAAGCCTCAGGAACCATGCTCTTCCCACCCCTTCCAGCACCATTCCCACCGCAGGGATCCGCAGGAGGTTATATGCTGAATTAATAATGAGGAATTAATCTGCTCGGGAATATTTCACCTGTTAATAATTTTCTGTTATTTTACCACTCAATTAATTCCTATGGCGGTTGATTTCTCTGCCAACGAAATCCTGAGTGCCCTGAGCAGGTTGTTTCTTTTTAATCTAATGATTGCTTTAGAGAAATTAAATTGGGATAAGAGGTTGGACAGACAGAATCATGCATGGGATGCTTGGGAATGTCTACTTTAAAGCACCTAAAGTACAGCTGGGAAAGGCAGAATTCCCAAACCCAGCCCACAGCAAGCAGGATTTGTTGCTAACATGGTTTCACCTTGTTTTGCCTGCGGGAAATGCTGTGCTT
This sequence comes from Hirundo rustica, assembly GCF_015227805.2. Classification (NCBI taxonomy): domain Eukaryota; kingdom Metazoa; phylum Chordata; class Aves; order Passeriformes; family Hirundinidae; genus Hirundo; species Hirundo rustica. Next base: position 58,282,702 of record NC_053455.1, on the reverse strand, counting down.
GGCCAGCCTGCCCTGTACGTGTCCAGAATGATCAGTACTAGGAGAAAACCAGGAACTGTTTTCCATGGAAGGCTGGAGCTATCCTCAGCCATGGCATGGTTTTTTCTTATTCATCCCTGAGACAGGAGATGCCGAGATGCCGGTGAGACTGATCCCTGCAGTACACACTGGGTTTGGCTGGAAAAGCCTGGAGAAGGAGGTCACTGTGTTTTCCTGCCTCAGGAACTCCACGTTAATGGAGTTAATTCATGGATGTGCACCAGGATGTTCCAGCTGTGGAGGCCACCAGAGAAACCCAAGGCCTAGCACTTCAGAGACGAAGTGAAAGGAAGTCCATTCAGACCTGCCATGGGAGCCAGCACGTGGATTTGGGATGGTGCAGACATCCAGACTGACCACTGACAAACAAGATGGCAAAATATCCCTGTGTTTGTCCAGGAAACGGGTTGAGAGCGAGAGGTTTGATAAACATCTGCCGGTATCTGAGGGGAGTAAAACCAAATTAATACATCAGAGCCCTGATGTGGAGACCAATTCATCGGGAAAAGGATGGAATGAGGGCTCCAACAAGGCCAACAAATGTTCCTGTCAGACTGCAGGAAGCGCCCTGGCATGGAGATGCCCACAGGGACAAGGACAAAATGGAGGAGGAGGACCTCCAAGACGGAGGCTGCTGCCCATGGGCCTTGGCTAGAACTGCCAAGGAGGAATCAGAGGGGGCTGGAATTTGCCAGCATGGACTGGAAGGTGTGTGTGGGGATGCCCTCTGCATCCTGGGACAGCTCCAGGTGTGTCAGAAAGCAGGGAAGAGGAGCAGCCTTCAGACCCTCCGTGTGACATTTCCTAGGCCTCATGGGGTCACCCCCGGTGGGAACAGGTAAATGCTGATTCCATGCAGGAAAAAGCAGGGAACAGGAAGGTGGATGGAGCCATTCCTGATGGACAGGAGCTTCCTGCCTCAGCAGGGCTGACTTCCCCTGCTGTAGTAACAGCCGAGCCTCCTGCCAGCCCGGATTCATCCCGGATAACTTCAGACCCTTCCCCGTGGCCCCAAAAATAGGAGCCCACCCACTCCAGGCTGGCTGTCATCAATGGAGAAGGGGAAGGTGGGTGGAAGGGTTGGAGTCCTCCGCATGAATCATCCCTGGAAATAGCTCCTTGCTTCCCCTGAACCACAGAGGAGGTGGCAGGTGGTCCGGGGCCTTCGTGGGAGCTCTGGAAATACCCACGGAAGGAGGCGAAAGGGATCTGCCTCTGTGCTCCCTCCCGGGCCTGCAGGGAAGGTGGAAAGCCCAGAACGGGGCTCTCCAGCATCCCATTTATTTGCATCACAGCTGCTCAGGCTGGAAAAGATCTTTAAGATCGTGGAGTCTGTCGTTCCCCAGGCGCTGCCGAGGCCACCAAGGTAAAAGCTGATGGAGAGAAAAGCACAACTCCTCAAGCAGGAGCAGGAGGAGATCCAGGAGCTCTGCAGGACGTGAGGAGCTTTTTGCTGCCAGCTCCAGCCAAGGCTCCTGGCAGCAGGAACCGTGACAGAGCAGGAAAAAGCAGCTGCTAATGCTTCTGAAGTGAAGAAAAGCTGCTTTTGTCTCAAAAGAGGGAGCCAAAAGTGACAGCAGCTGAGCGTCAGCCCCGTTCCAGAGTAACAGAGCTGGGATTTTTAACGTGTTTTGCCCTTAATCTGACAGTCTGGGGAAAAAAAACAGGCTGAGGCTACTGAGGTGGATCCAGCTGGATGGGCACTGTGGAGCATTATGGAGCCATCGTGCAGTTTTTCTGGAGGAGAAGAGAAACTTTATGCACCACTTACAGAAAATAACGATAACCTGAAATAGGAAGGACCAAATGGCAAACTTCTTGCTACCAACAAGATACTACCCCAAAAAGTGCCCTGCTTGGAAAATCCAGGCACGGAGAGCCAACCTGCAAATTCACAGGGAAAGAACAGCAGGACACCAAGAGTGGAGGGCTCTGGAGAGGCTTTTGGAGCTCACCAGCCTGGACACTTCCAGGCAGTTGAGCATGTGTTTATCACCTGCCAAGATCTGCAGAACAGCAGGCTTTTGGGCATCTGAGAGAGGCAAAATGAGAGGATATTGCAGCCCCTGAATGTTGTTCTCACTATCTCTCAGCCATGTGCCAGGAGCTGCTGCCTGCCTTGGATTTTTCATTTCCTGTGTTCAAAATTCAAGTGAGATGGCAGATATGTGTCTTGTTCATTATTTTCTGGAAGCAGGAGAGGATGTTTATGAAGCCAGCCCTATTTCTCTGCTTCTGTGGTTCAGTAATTCCAGATCCAGAGCTGCCTAAACCAGATAAACACGAGCACATTTATGTTTTAAATTACTCAGATTCCTCAGTACTCTTTGCAGCATCCCCCTGGAAGCACAGGCAATTTGCACTATCCACAGATCTTTTCCACAAACTAACTGTTCTTGTTATCCACTTTGTAGGGACTAGGAGGTTTTATAATCCCCGAGGTGTGTGATAATGTGGCGTCTCACTGGGCCAATTCACATATTAATACATTAAATAAATAAATGTGGGAACCACAGAAGCAGAATTAAAGGAAAGACTTGGATCAGCCTGAGGATGTGCCCAAATGCATTCCACAGAGCCTGCAGGCAGCACAGATCTCCACCAGGAAATGTCTCCAGTCGTGAGGATTGGGAAGCTGCACAAAGAACGGGAGGATCCGGGATTTTTACCTGTGGGAGATGATGGTGGGGGGCAGCTGCTTGTGATCCCCAGCCAGGATGCACTTGGGAGCCTTCAGCAGAGGGATCCAGCAGCTGGCTTCCAGAGCCTGGGCACACTCATCAATCACCACCAGGTCAAAGTGGGTTTCAGGCAGCAGCTTCAGGGGCCCGTCCGAGGAAGCACCTGGTGGAAGGAGAAGGTTCCCAAGTGAGCAGGGAAGCAAGGAAGAGCGAGGAACCTGCTCCGGAAACCAACCTCACAAGCTGTAAGAGTGATTGAGGCAAGTGAAATAACGTTTCTTTGCAGAGATCTAGGAATTCAGCCCTGCCAAACACGTATCCATTGACATGTGTAAGTCAGGATTGTTTTTGCCAGCTCCTATTTGTCCTTTTTTATTTTCCCCCGGCATCTGGGCCCAGAAGCTTCCAAGTTATCTTTGGGAACAGCAGGGAAGCCCAGATGCCAAAGAGAATATGCTCCAGTGCTTCATGTGGAGCACAGCAAGGAACACCCACCTTCCTGCTGCCCCCCAGTGCCAACAAAACTCCTCATCCCCAGCTGAGGGACTGACTGGGGGGATCCACCTGTCTGGTAACCGAGGGACACCCTGAGAGGGGGAGATGGGCTGAGACCCCCGTGCCTCTGCTCCTCCTCGTGGCATTGGGAAGAGGGAAAGGAGTCTGGAACCAGACAGCCACAGCAAGGGCTCATTTTTAATATCAGAAGCCCATTTGTAACATTTGTCTCCTTACAGACATCCTGCTCTAACCCACACCTACTGATACTGATCCATACATTGACCAGAAATCTGAATTCCAGGGGCATCCAAATCTCCCTGCAGTTCACAGAGAAGAAGGATGCAAAAGGAGGAAGCCATGGTGAAGAAACCATTCTCCCAGTCCAGGGGATTTTTATTCACAGAAGTGTTTGGGGTTTTTTCCAAAGCTCCTGTGCTATTGCAGCTCTGAGAGTGGGGATTTGGCTTTGTCACTGTAAATCCTGCTGCCTCTACAGCTCCGCATCACTTCAGACATTCCAGTTTGCCACCCAAGACACTGCTTTCCTTCCAAAACTGTTTTCCAGCCTGTACAAATCCGCTCTGGTGAGTTGTACAGTTATAACTCGACTTCTGTCACTTGCACACACACACAGCTGGCTGGGAAGCTCCAGTTCCAGGGAGGATCACAGCTGATCAACATAAATACCAGTTTTACTGGGAGAAGGAAATCTCCCCCTTTCTTTCAGGCAAGTAAAAAGAAGTGAGAGGCCGACTCCCAGGGACTGACACAGAAGGATTTATCTTCCCGCTGACCTTCATTCCAGTAACTTGCTTTTTTATGACCTAAAATTATTGATGTTTCCTTTCAACAAATGACCCTTGAGCAACCAGATCTGAAGATTGTAAGTATGAAAACCCTGAGCCAGGAAAGCCCTTCCACACGTGCCAAACCTTCCCAGCTGCAGCTGCCTGATGGGCACCCGGAACTGCTCCCTAAAATCCCGTGTCACATCGTTTGGGTGAGTGCAGGACCAGCCACGTGCAGCCCGGGAGCAGGCTCTGCAAACACGTGCTGGAGTCCAGCAGTCCTGGAAAGGGTCCAGGCAGGGAAGCAATCCCATGTGATGGATGCAATCATGAGCAGACTGCACACCTCCAGCAGCACTTGTTTACTCACTGCACTCCCAGCTCCTACTCAGAGCTAACAGGGGCCCCCTTCCAGATCCATATTCTGTGCTCAACAATACCCCGTGCCACAGTGGAAGCTGGGAGAATCCCACTGGGGAGGGCTTTGGGAGACTTTGCTGAGCTCCCGGGAGCTTGGAGCGAGTGTCCCAGCTGTCCCAGAAGGATGCTGCCTTGCAGGGCACGTGGTTCATCTGGAAAAGGGAGGGAAAACACCGAGCAGGACGATCCCCCACCTGTGTTGGTGGCAAGGACAATGCTGGCCTGGCTGAGGGCTGCAGCCATGGCAGCCTCTTCCCGCTCCTTCAGCTCCTTCCTCAGGGTCTTAATCTCACCCAGAAAATGGCTTCGCTCTCCCTTGTCTTGGGCCTTCTTGGTTTTTGCCTAGAAAAGAGAAAAACTGGGATTGAGCCTACTGCTGCTACTCAGCTCTGGCCGTGTCTGTGACCAGCCAAAGCATCTGGGCATGGAGCAGGGAGGAATCTTTGGGAAGAGGGGTCTTGTTCCTCTGCTGGGGGAGGGATTGGGATTTCCTATCCTGTCCTGAGGAAGCAGAGCCTTTCTGGAAGCGGGAGGGCTCCCCCAAGCCCCAGCAGCAGCTCTGCCACCTCAAACTGGCCTCTCTGAGCTGCTGGAAAGGATCCAGAGCAGCATCCGGATAGGCCCAGGGCTTTTTTTAGCAGGTATTAAATGTATCTACCAGCAGTGCCAGTGCAGCAGCCATGGGAGCACAGCTCAGCTACAGCTCACTCAGCAATCCCAGATGGAAATTGGGATTATTTCCCTGGAGGTAAGGCTGATGACTTGAGAAGGATGAAAAGGCTGCAGACAGAAGCTCTTATATGCAGCCAAAACAGTAAGATGTGCTGGTTCCTAGAGTTCGTGGATGGATGGATGGATGGATTTTCCAGGATTTAACATGGATCAGCTCAGCCCCCTGTTTTGGCTGAACTCATGGGTATTTGAAACTGTGACACCTCCGTGCGTCTGTCAGCTGTGGTCAAAATGGGCTCAGGAACTCCAGGGGTGGGATCACAGGCCCTGAGGATGTGGTCAGTCTGGATGTCACCCATTCCTAGTTAGGAATTAGGAATATCAGCTCTGATCATCCCCACCTGCCTCACATGGTCTCTCTCATCCACTCCTTGGTCTGGGAGTCTATTTAAGGCCAGCTCATGGAGTGGGCCTGGTTTTTTTCCTGGATTCCCTGCCCCATCCTCCTGGACTGTTCCCTGATCCTGCTCAGCATCCCTGGAGCTGGACTGGCCCTGGACCTGTGCTGCATTTCTTTCTCAGGTACTGTGGGGCTGAAACCTTGCTGGGGCAAGGAGTATCCAGAGAATCTCGAAGGCAGGTGAAGGAAGGAGGCACAAAGGGGTAGGAAATGCCTCTAGAGGACACAGGTTTTCATTTCTGTTACTGCTCCTTCTGTGGGCTGGGGAGAAGGGAAGGAGAGAGAAGAGTCAAAATGTGGAGCTGCAGAGGGAGAAATTGTTCCAGGGAACAGTAGGGAACGTGGCACTGGAGAAACAGAGGCAGGAGGAATAAAAGATGGGTCAGGAACTTGGAGATGAGGTCTCTGCAGCCAGGGGCGGCTTCTGTGACAGAAGGAGATGAAAGGGAAAATTAATCACCAGTGAGAAAGGTGGAAAATAAATTAAGGCTTTTGGACAGTCCTGCCACCAGAAAATGACGGAAAAGAACTTAATTAGCATCAAATCTTCACCCCCAAGTACCAGAGCTATATAGAAAGAGAATGTTAGGAAAATTAGGGTGAGAAAGGAGAAATTAAGGATGTGTTTTTAAATGTGCTCTGCTTTCTACTTGAGGTGGCTGAGAGTGGGAGGGAGTATCAGCACAGGCAGACAGCTTGTTAGGAAGTGAATTAATGATGGGAATGTTTCTCTGGTAAAGAGGAGGGCACGGATCAGGCCAGACAGGTGATGTGAGGGGCAGCAGCAGGGACTGGAATTGTCCCACTTCCGTGAGGGATTCAGGCAGGAGGAGTTCTGCCCTCCAGCACATGGAGATCAGAGAATCCCAAAACGGTTTGGGTTAGAAGGGACGTTATGGATCCCCTGCCACGGGCAGAGACACCTTCCACTAGCCCAGGTTGCTCCAAGCCCTGTCCAACCTGGCCTAGGACACTTCCAAGGGATGGAGCAGCCACAGCTTCTGTGAGACATCCATTCCAGGGCCTTCCCACCCTCACGGGGAAGAACTCCTCCCTAACATCTGACCTTCTTCCGGGATGGATTACCCCAGGCCGCGCACACCCCCCCTCCCCGCGGGCAACGCCGCAGGGCCACGCACCCAGGCCAGGTCCATGTCCCTCCTGATGTCAGCCACGATGTGGGCGCTGTCCCCGCGGGCCAGCACGGCGTCCAGGGAGTGCTGCTGGATGGGCTGGAGCAGGCGGGCCGGGTGTCCCAGCCGCAGCAGCCGGGCCCTGCCGCCGGCCAGCCGCTCCACCAGGTTATCCACGGCCACGTTGGACGGGGCACAGCACAGCACCTGCCGGGACAAACACGGCCTTGGCACCTCTGAGGGCACCCAAAGGCTGCAGCAGAGGGAGGGAGACCAGCGTGCTTCTGTTGGGAATAAACCACTGGCATCACCACAGGTAATTCCCTCCTTGCTTTGCAGCGTGTCTGAGGTTTGGTGTTCACTCCCCAGTGCAGTGTCTGAGGTTTGGTGTTCACTCCTCAGTACAGTGTGTCTGAAGTTTGGTGGTCACTCCCCAGTGCAGTGTGTCTGAGGTTTGGTGTTCACTCCCCAGTGCAGTGTCTGAGGTTTGGTGTTCACTCCCCAGTGCAGAGTGTCTGAGGTTTGGTGTTCACTCCCCAGTGCAGTGTCTGAAGTTTGGTGTTCACTCCCCAGTGCAGTGTCTGAAGTTTGGTGTTCACACCCCAGTGCAGTGTGTCTGAGGTTTGGTGTTCACTCCCCAGTGCAGTGTGTCTGAGGTTTGGTGGTCACTCCCCAGTGCAGTGTGTCTGAGGTTTGGTGTTCACTCCTCAGTGCAGTGTGTCTGAAGTTTGGTGTTCACTCCCCAGTGCAGTGTGTCTGAGGTTTGGTGTTCACTCCTCAGTGCAGTGTGTCTGAAGTTTGGTGGTCACTCCCCAGTGCAGTGTGTCTGAAGTTTGGTGGTCACTCCCCAGTACAGTGTGTCTGAGGTTTGGTGTTCACTCACCAGTGCAGTGTCTGAAGTTTGGTGTTCACTCCCCAGTGCAGTGTGTCTGAAGTTTGGTGTTCACTCCCCAGTGCAGTGTGTCTGAAGTTTGGTGTTCACTCCCCAGTACAGTGTGTCTGAGGTTTGGTGTTCGCTCCCCAGTGCAGTGTGTCTGAGGTTTGGTGTTCACACCCCAGTGCAGTGTGTCTGAGGTTTGGTGTTCACTCCCCAGTGCAGTGTGTCTGAGGTTTGGTGTTCACTCCCCAGTGCAGTGTGTCTGAGGTTTGGTGTTCACTCCTCAGTGCAGTGTGTCTGAAGTTTGGCGGTCACTCCCCAGTGAACACCAAACCTGAGCTCTGTCAGCCCCTCACTGGAGCTGCTGGGCAATTCCCTGGTCCCTGCAAGCCAAGCCAGGCTCTGGATTAGCACGGATCCAACGGGAGCTGCTCCAGCTGTCACAAAGCCCAGGAGTGTGCAAAATAATCATAGAAACCTGGAATGGTCTGGGTGTGACCTTACAGCCCATCCAGTCCTCCCCTGCCATGGACAGGGACATCTTCCACTAGCCCAGGTTGTTCCAAGCCCCATCCAACCTGGCCTGGAACACTTCCAGGGATCCAGGGGCAGCCACAGCTTCTCTGGGTAATCTGTGCCAGGGCCTCCCCACCCTCACAGGGAAGGATTTCTTCCCAATATCCAACCTAAATTTCCCCTCTTCCTATCTGTAGCCATTTCCTCTTGTGGAATCACCCCAGTTCCCGATGAAGAATCCCTGCAAAGCTTCCCTGCAGGCCCCTGCCATGACTGGAGGGCTGCTCTGAGGTCTCCCCACACAAGGCGAGGGGGTCACTGGTGGTCCCTGTCCCTGCCACCACAGCCCTGGCACCGAGCCTCACCTTCAGGCCCTGCTGCACAGCCTGCAGGATGACCTCCACCAGTGTCGTGGTTTTCCCCGTGCCGGGAGGCCCGTGGATGATGGCGAGCTCCCTCTGAGCCAGGGAGAAGGACACAGCTTCCCTCTGAGACTCATCCAAGGAGGCATTGAAGAACTCCAGAGGCTCTGGGGAGACAGCAGGAGAGTCACTGGGAGCTCAGCCCCAGCTGGGAAGAGGCTGAGAAGCACAAATCCAGAAATACACATAGCGCTGTGCAGCCGGCCCAAATCCATCTGATAATGAGGAGAACCTTGGGAGGAAAGCACTGAGGGGGCTGGAAGACCCCAGAAGGTAAAAATAAGCTTTATATGCTGCCAAAACAAACAGGCTTCCTCCCCATCCCGCATCCATGCTTCCTCGTCCCCTCTCCAGCCCTGACACTTGGCCTTCAGCCAGTCAGTGGTGGAATTCCCAGGATTTTAGAGGCATTTAGCTGCTCCAGCATCAACCAGGCAGGTTTTCCTGGCTCTGGAGGGAGCTCTGGGCTTGTTTTGCAGGAGAACCGGCGTCTTAAGTGAAATCTTCAATGAAAATTGGGGAGGAAGTAGCAGATCTGGCAAACAAATCCCTGCCAGTGAACAAACCCAATGCAGCACCAGTGAAAAAGCAGAAAAACCTACAGAGGCTGTGAGCAGAACAGAGCAGCCCTGTGGTGGTCAGCCAAAACTGGGAATGAAGGCAGGAAAAGGTACAAAGAGCAATTTAAATGATAAAACTAAAATAGCTTCTGCTTTAATAAGGGAGGAAAAGAAGAAAAAAGAATATGCAAATCGCATTAGAAGAGAATTGGTTTCACTGCAGAGACTGAATTCTCAAAAGCTGCTTTTTAACCTCCCAGATTTATCTCATTTAGGCCCAAATTTATTCTCATCCCCCCCCCCCAATCCTAATGCTAATCTCCTTGTTCGTTATGGGGGTTAATTACAGCAGGGATGATGACTCATTACACCGAGGTTTCCTGAAAATAACGTTCCCACAAAAGCTTACATAAGACATCCTTCCCTCTGGGCATCATGTGGTTCATCCCTCCCTTTGCATTAAGGGCTGCATTAAAAACATGGAAGTTTCCTCTGGTTTTAAGCAGGTGGAGCTGTGTGCGGCCTGTGGCTTTTGAAGCAGCCCCCTTAAAGGAGTTTAAAACAAAAGATACTCATTGAGAGGGCGATGACGAAGGGAGAAAGGGGGCTAAAAGTGCTCTTCGCTGTCACTCTGCCTCTTGGTTTATACACAGATTTTGGGTGAGTGTGTTAATGACTAAGACAAGACCAGGAAGCATCTCATGGGCTGGGGAAAAAAGCAAGAATACCTTCCAACCTGAGAGGCTTTTCCCAGAGTGAGGAACAGCCGGGATGTGGGAGTCATTGATGCTTCCTTGCTCAAGGATGAGCTCAGGAACTTCTCCGGGCCTGTGCCCACCCTCATCCCTCCTAAGCACACACTGCCAAGGAGCTGCTGTGTGGGAAGGCTGGGAATGTGCCTCTCCTGGGCTGGCCACAGCCATGGGGAGGAGGGAAGAGCCTCTTATGGGATGCTGTGGCTCCTCCAAACTCCTGTCCCTGCAGCAGCTGGGCTCCAGGTATCCTCACCTGAAGAAATCCCTGGAGTGTGTCTCGCTGGTGGCCAGGTAATTGTGCCCTGATGCACAGCTCCACTTATTAGTGTTAAAAACCGGGATCACCTTGGCCAGGTTGATGCCCCAACATTCCCAGGAACTGAGATGCTTTTCTGCACAGTTTCAGCAGCTCTGGTGAGGAAGTGGGCTGGGGGAGTGATATCCAAGCCCGGGAAAGGGGTCTTTGAACCAAAAATGGATGGGAACAGCCCTTCCTGGGAGGAAGAGCCCAGGTTTCCCAGAGCTGGAAGCCCTTTCCAAGGTATATTTCTGACCAAGAGCAATCCAGACCCACCCTCAGCTCCTCCCTGGTACAACCTCACTGCATCCAACGCTGCTGGACAAAATCCAGGTGGGTTCTTCAGCCTGGATCAGAACTTTCCCTGTTCTCCAGGGGAAATATCTGGCAGCTGGGTTATCTGGACTGCTTTGACTTCCCCAAGGATCTCAGAGGGCTCTCCAAGGCCCCTGTGATGACAAGAGGTGTCACAGGGCAGAGAGATGAGGAGCATCTCAGGTTTTTTGGGCCAAAAAGCCAAGGAAGTCTTGCTGAAAATCTCTGGTGCTTCCCCAGTGCTCTGCTGCCAGGTTGGCTCTTTCTGAGGACATTCCTGCCCTTTCACCAGGATTTTTGATGGCTTCTTTCCCTTTTCAAACCTTTTGACAGCCATGGGCAGAACTGGACACAAGCCAGGCCTTCTGGAGCCAGGAACAAAAATGAGCATTCCTGACTTTCTCCAGCCCAGGAGCACAGGAGGGAGCTGGCAGCTGACAGTGACCTGCACAGGTAAAGCAGAATCTGCTTTCCAAAGGGAAGAGGGACATGTCCCTCTTGGATGGCCAGGAGGAGCACAGCACGCAGAGCAATGCTGGCCTCTGCTGGCAAGCAAAGCCTCTCCACTCCCTGCCAATTCCCAAAATGGAGGGGTGCAGGGATCCCACGTGGATGATGGGAGCAGGGGGGGATTGTTTGGAGGAGATTCCAGGTGTGGAAGCTCCAGCAGAGCCACGGGTGCAGGTCGAAGTGGAAGGGAGACAAGGAGGGCATTTTTGATGGGTGAGCACCCGGATTCTGCTTCCCAGGTGTTGGGGAGGAGGAAGCCAAAAAACCCTATAAATATGATTGCCTATATTCTGAGAATGAGAAACCTGTAGGTGAGATAGAATTGAAAGTAAGTTTTGATGTTTGAGATGTATTAGATACTGGATGTCTGGGAAAACAGTTATGTGACCATCTGAAGGTTACATGCAGCCAGACCCAGAGGTCAAATGGAATGTTCTGTCTCACCCCTCAATGTATGGTTCATCCCACACCTGTAACCCTCCCCTGAAGTATCAGGTATCTGTAACCCCATTGGCCCAAGTCCTGTTCCAGCCCACCTTGAAGACCCCTGATAAGGGGTCCCAGGGGGGCTGGACGCTCTCTTTGCTTGCACCCTTCCCTGAGGACTTTCCTCTCTTGGAATTTCCTCTCCCTACCTCTCCCTTCCCCCACTTTCCTAGGCCTTGCCACGAGCTGCAGCCTGGCAGCTCAGAGCAAGGCCCCCACATCCCTCACAATAAACCTCATCTTGTAAAACCTAACTTCAGAGATCTCTCGTCTACATTCATCTACACCGTCCTGGAGTCCTCAGCAGCAGCAAGAGGCATATTTCTACACCCGGGGAGTCTGATACGGGCAAAATTCCCGCTCAGTTCTGACTCTGCCCTTTTTGGAAAAATTGCTCTCCCAGCTGGAACCTTCCTGGAGGTAGCAAGGTTGAGGTGTGGAAGGGCTTTGTGCCAGTCCCAACCTGTGCTGCAGACCCCAGCCACCCACTGGAGATCCCTTTCCTCTCCTTTTGACTGTTCCTTTGACTCTTCCCACAGCCTGTCCCATGTTTTTGTGTTATGCCAAGGGTATTTATTGTTGCATATTGGAAAGGACTTGGGCTTTGATGTGCTGTGCTGGGCTGCTGCTGTCTGGTAATTAATTACTGAGATGCACAGCGGTGTCAGAACCCACCTACGAGACTCCCTGACCGAAAAATTAGGATTCTCATCTTGTCCCCCACACTTGAAAGAAAAATCAGATTCGGGCTTGTGCTGCTGCACGTTTCACCTGCCGGAGTGGATTCTGCCCCCTCTCCCACCCGTGGCTCCCTGGTTTTCTGAGGGACCGGTGTTGACACAGATGTGTGTCTAGACAGCCAATTTCACGAGCTGCCCAGGGCTTACTGACTCAGCCTGCTGCTGCTGGGTTTGTTCGAAACCAGGTAATGGAAGGGATGAGACAGATCCCCAAAGAAACCAGGCTAATGGGTGCTTTGTCATGGAAGCTGAGACATGGAAAAGCTGCCTGAGTGCTGTGAGGTTTGTCTGGCAGAGCCCTTCAGCTCAGGGCAGGCTTATTCCAAGTTATTATCCCTTAATTCCTGGCTGGTACAACACCTCTCTAGCTGGGGAGAAAGCAGCTCTGAAGGGAGGAGGTAACTGCGTGTCCTTTGTGTTCACATTGCACCTCCTCTGTCTGTCTAACGTGGCTCAATCTATCCATCAATATTCCCCGTGCTGAGGAGATGGAAAACTCATCTCCGCTCAGCCTGGCTCAGCTGACTGGTGCGGTGGAAAGGAGTTTTCCTCCATTAGAGATAGCTCTGCTCCCTCAGGGGTAAAAGCACTGTTGAGAAAAGTTGGTTGATTAAAATTTAATTATTTTATTTAATATTAAAACCTTGAGTGCACCGAGGTCCCCAGGCAGCCAAAGGGCTAAAAGGTTTGGGACCAGAGCTTAGAGAAACAGGGATAAGACTCGTTAACACCCATTTTTTTGTCCCTGGCACACCCTATTGAAAGTCAAGCCTGACTGGAGGGGATGGGAGAGAGGCAAATCATTTTGGGCAGCCAAATCCAGGAACCCAAGAAAGACAAACCATGCAGGGAGCTGTGGAGGGGAGGAAAAGGGGCAGAACCCTGGCAGGGATGGATGGAGAGCAGACCTGAGCTCTGTACATGGCTTATACACAGCCCACCCTCAGCTCTCATTCCCTGATTCTGCATCCTTCCCTTCTGTCAAGGGATAACATCCATCAGCAGCTGTTGGTACCTGACACAGCTGCTGACCAGAGGCTTTGCTCTCCCCGTGGCTTCTGTGTAATTTCATCTTTGTTTTTTTTCTCCAAAGAAGCACGACAGAGTGGATACTACTTATATCCAAGTTTTTGTCAAGGGTCTTTCCACGAGGAAAGCGTGCCCAGTATAAACCAGTATGAACACAACGCTGCTGCAGCCCCGCTGATGACTCATATTGAACACCGGGGTCCTTTCTGGAGCAAAGTGGCTCTGCACGTGTGGATAAAAACAGGGATGGGAGCTATTTGTGCTCCTGTGGGCAATTCCCAAGGATGCCCATCAAGCCTGATAAAAAAGGATCCTTACTTGTTTCAGGGAACGCCCTGGGAGCAGAGGCAAAGAAGAGGACGTCGATCAGGTCGGAGGCTGGGCCACCACGGTACTGCTTGAGTGCAGTTAAAGCTCTGCCAAAGAAGGCAATATCCAGGTTACAGGCACAGCAGGAATTCTTTGGAGACTCCCAAGCCCCCAGAGACAGGCTGTGAGTAAGGAGTGAACTCTTCCAAAGCTGAACAATGTTACCCCCACCAGACTAATCCCACGCAGTTCCCACGTCTCCCAACCTTTGCACACACATCCCTGTGCTGGTCAGGCTTCTGCTTCCCATTGCCCCTGCTTGGTACAGCCAAATGTGCTTTTTTCATTGTTTATCCAGCAAGGAGCTGTCCATGCCTCCTGCCAGGATGGAAAAGGGCCTACACAGAGCCCAGGGGTCATGCAGAGGGACCAAAACACAGCTGGGAGAGGGAAAGGGAAGAGCAGGCCCAGCCAGCAGATGGGTAAACTGAGGCTGTTGCGAGGCTCTAGAATGACAAATCCAAACCGGGAAAGGTCTGGGAAGAGCTTTTCCAGACTAAACTTGGCACTCCTCATCCCGCTGGGCAGAGTGAGCCCTCACCTTTTGAGCCTGTTGTAGGTGACGTCGTTGGCCAGCTTGAGCAGGCGGAAGGAGCGCTCGTGGTCCACGGCCAGCTCCCCATCCCGGGGCTCCTCCAGGGCCACCGTCACTGCCTTGGGGGTGACACGTGTCACCACGCCCGTGCACAGCGGGTCCCCCTGCCCAGCTGACTCGTAGAGCCCCACGATGTCCCCTGCAAAGGTTTGAAGGGAGAGGGTGAGCTGGGGCAAATGTGTCACCGTCCAGGGAAGCTGCGGCTGCCCCTTCCCTGGAAATGTCCAAGGCCAGGCTGGATGGGGCTTGGAGTAACTTGGGCTAGTGGAAGCTATCCCTGCCCATGGCAGGGGGTGGGACTGCATAAGCTTTAAGGTCCTTTCCAACCCAAACCATTCTAGGACTGTATGATCTTTCTTTGGAAAGACAGGAGTGTCACTGACCAGGTCCAAAGCTGTTGGAGGGCAGCTCGGCATCCGAATCCCACTTCCTGGGCTGGAATGTCACAAGGAGACGCCCGTAGAGGCCGGTTCTCTGGCTGGTGACCTGGAGCTTGAGCAAGCAGACGCCTCTCCGCTGCAATTCCTTCAAGGAGACGCTCTCCTGCCATGCCCTGGGAAGCACACACAGGTGGGAACACCGTGGGGTGAGGCTGAGGGTCACAGCTCCAAGGGACAGAGCGGAATGACCTCATCTTGGCTCCCGGCACCTCCATCTTCACGGCTGGGTGAGCGTCTGTATCCCCACCTAAGAGGGTGACTTAGGTCCTACGGGGGCAAGTCCAGAAGGATTCCCCATGGATCAGAGCCCTGTGGGAAGGGTTTCCTATTGGGGTGGGCTGCTTAGGAAGGTGGGATTCCAGCCGCCTTCCCACAAGGTGACAGGAGGGTTTCCTACAGGTGACAGGGGGGCCCAGGGGACGATCTCTCAGGGATTCCACATATCCCAGCTGAGGGGGTCCCTCTGTGTTCCCCACAGCGCTCCCGCGTCCCCTCAGCCGCACGCGTCCCCGGCTGTCGCCGCCCCGTAACCCCACGGCGGCCGGTGCCGCGCCCCCCCGGTGCGGCCGCTGCCGTGTTCCCGGTGCGGCCGCTGCCTGTCCCGTGTGTGCCGCACCTGCTCTGTGCCAGCTCGGCCTCCCGCTCGTCCCGCAGCAGCCCCAGCTGCCGCTCCGCCGCCTCGGCCGCCATGGTCCGCGCAGGCCCCGCCCCCCCCGCGCGCGCCCAGGGCCCCGCCCCCCCCGCGCGCGCCCAGGGCCCCGCCCCCCCCGCGCGCGCCCAGGGCCCCGCCCCCCGCGGTTCCGCGTCCGGCGCGAGGTCACCGCGATGGCGGCGGCGCGAGCGCGGCGGGCGGGAGGTGAGCGGGGACCGGGAACGGGGAGTGGGGAACAGGGACAGGGAGGAAGGATCTCTGCCCCCGCTGGGGGAGGGAAGGAAGGAGGCTGACAGTCGGCCGGGGTCTCCAGTGCTGCCTCCTGGCCCCTCTGTGTCCTTGCCGATGAGCCCTGGAGCTCTTCCCTGGGCAGAGGCAGAAGGGATTCGGGTCTTTCCCACAGCATCAGCCTCGGAGCGGCCCGAAAGCCAGGGAATGTCGACAGAAAGGAGAATCGGCTTTACACAGTTCTTTCCACCTTGGTTCTTTCCACCTTCAGCAAAATGCATGGGATGGGAGGGAGTAGGGATTTCATCGATCTCCTCCTTCCTGGGCTGGGAAGGGGCTGCCCGGGGAGGTGGTGGAGTTCCCATCCCTGGAGGTGTCCCTGGAATGCCTGGACGTGGCACTCCGTGCGCTGT
Organism: Hirundo rustica; assembly: GCF_015227805.2. Lineage (NCBI taxonomy): Eukaryota > Metazoa > Chordata > Aves > Passeriformes > Hirundinidae > Hirundo > Hirundo rustica. Next base: position 58,266,806 of record NC_053455.1, on the reverse strand, counting down.
GTTGGGTGACAGTGTGATGACCCATCACCGGTCGGACTCGATGGTCTGGGAGGACTTTCCCAACATGAATGCTTCTGGAATTCTGTAAAAGCTCAGCAGCTGCTGCCTGTGTTCAGTTCTCCTTTTTCTCCCTTTCAGCCTCCCTGCTTTCGGCTGCGATCCGACACCGGAGTTCCCAGAGCTCATCCCCGCAGCCAGGGTAATGTCACACATCACTTTGCCTCTTCTCCCCTGGAATGCTGGCCTGCCTTCAGCAGGGTGGAGAGGGCAGCTGGTTTTCCTCTGGGAAGGAGAATTTGCTTCCCAATGTTTTGGACTCTGCCTACCTTCAGTCACCCAGTCACCTTTCCCAGAAGGATGCTTTCCTCCTTTTTTTTGTTTTTGTCCCATCCCTGGAAATGTTCAAGGCCTGGTTGAACAGGGCTTGGAGCAGCCCGGGATGGTGGAAAGCATCCCTGCCTTGGGTTGTGACTGGATGAGCTTTAATATCCCTTCCGAGGCAAACCATTCCAGAATCCTGTGGTACCTCTTCCGATGGGACCCTCAGGCTTCGCTTTTCCCAGCACTTTGGGACCCCTTGTTGTGCCTTTACTGTGTTCCCTGTGCTGGGATCTCCTGCAGCACTGAGCTGCTGCTGGCTGTGACCAGGAGGGGACACTGCAGGAGCAGAGAATTCCTGCCGGGGAGAATGGCAGGATGTGCTCTTCCCTCTTCCTGCTCATCCTCCAGGATCAGAGATCCTTGGATCTCTGCCTGGGTGATGCAGCACCCAAAATCCTCACTAAACCCCCGTGAGGCCTTGGAGCCTGTGGTCATGTACTCGCAGGTACCTGCAGTTCCTGTTAGATTAAAGCCCCTTGGGGTGTTTGGCTCAGAGTAAATCAGATTTACAGAGTAAATCAATCATTGCAAAGGATTTGGAATCAGTTTTGCTTTTTTCCGCTATGTCTCATGTTTATTCCTGAGTGTTTTATGCATTTGGTGCATCCTGTGTTGCTTGGGCAAGGTATGGATTTCTGCATGCAGGAAAACCTGAACTGCCCACTCCTGAGGTGGATGGTATTTGCTTTTTATCATGGGATGGTATTTTACAGAATCTGAATTTTCAGATTTCAGAAACCACGACCTTTGTGCTCATCTCCTGGAGTTTTCCAAGGCAAATATCCCTCCACTTTATATCTGAGATTGGTTTTGTGCTATTGTAGATTCTTGTCTAATTGTTAACTGCAATCTGATGCCTTTTGGTTGGGTGTTTGTGAATAATATGCATTTCTACTCCACCTCCTTTTTTTCCTTCTTTCCTCTCCCTGTTTTCCATCTCTTGGCAGCATCCGTTTGCTGCAGTGAATTTTACCTTGTCCTTCACAGACTTGTTGCCAAAACTTCCCTGACTTCGCCCCCGTGGCCTGAAGTGAAACTTCCAGATCCAGTGGAAGAAGCCAAGTATCATGCAGGTAAAAATCTCAAATCTGGTCTTCCAGCATTGCCTCAAGACCTGATTGAGCATAGTTTGTGTCCTTCACTTTTTTTTTTTTTTTTTTAAATATTTCTCACGTGTTTTAGTGTCGCTGGAATTGTGCTTCACCTGCTTTCCAGGTTTGAGAGATTTGGGCACAATATGGTTTCTCCTTAGTTCATGGCAGCTTGTCACACCACGCCCAGAGTAACCTTGCCTGATCTGATGTGTGGCATGGAACAATATATTAAAAAACAATTAAAGCACGAGAGAAGCATTTTGGGCAGGAGAAACGAGTTATTTTCCATTCCCTGGCTAAGTCAAAGCCAGCAGGAGCAGTTGGATGGTGGGCACACGGAGAGCTGGCGTATTTTGGTGCATAAAACAGAACATCCAGCCAGCAGGAGCAGTTGGATGGTGGGCACAGGACAGACCTGCAGAGGTGGGGTGCAGCGTGACAGAGCGTCGGTGGTCGTGTCCCTGTCCCCTCAGCTTGTCGGGACTGCTGGCTGAGAGGAAACGGCCTCGAGCTGTGCCAGGGAAGAGTCAAGTTGGACATCAGGAGGAATTTCTTCCTGGAAGGGGCTGTCCAGGGCGGTGTTGGAGTCCCCAGCCCTGGGGCAGGCCCTCAGTGCTCTGGGCTGGGTGACAAGGCTGAGGAGAAGAGCTGAGCTCACCTTCCTGCAGATGTCCCCCATCACGTGTGTCCCTAACTGAGGGATGTGCTTTGGAGGGTGCCTCCTGCTCCACCTCTCCTCCTGGGCCGTTTAGATCCTGCTTTTTATCTGCTCCCTGCTCCTGGGGTCGCTCAGGTGACGGATGGGGGCCTGTCCCTGCGTGTGAAATAACCCAGCAGTGAACCACGAACCGCTCCGTGCCAGCCCTGTGGGGGGCAGGGTCCCATCCCCAGGGGTTGGTCCCATCCTGCTCCCATCCCATTCCCTCCTGCTGCTGCTGAGCATTGCATCGTTATCTCCTGGCTGTGCTTATCCAGAGGGAACAGCAGCGGGAGCATTTCAGTTCTGCCTCCTGTCTCCTGCTGGCCATGGAAACAACCCCGGATATTTTAGGATGGGTCTCTCCACATGGTGCCGAGATCCAAGCCAGCAAGCACTTGATGTTTCCTGGCACTGGAGGTGTTGGAAGAGTTATCAACAACTTCAGCAGCTCCTGCCCTGCAAATAACTTGTGTTCCTGCCTCCACCTTTAAGTTTGTATCCTGGGGCTTGAAGCTTGGACCATTTCCGAGCGTTCCTGTAAGGACTGGGTTGGGTTTGCCTGGCTGCTGGATTCCTGTCTGTCCCAAAGGGATGTTCTGTTTGCATTCCAAGAAAAAAACCAGAACCGATTCAGCCACTTTTTAGGACAGCGAGGAAAACGTGTTTTTCTGAGCAGCTCAGGAGGGTGGGAAGCTGCTGTTTGGCAGTGGGATGGTGTCAGGGAGCAACACCTTTTGGTGTTCCCGTAAAAACTGGGGTTGGATTCACTGCCCAGGAAGCTGATCACAGGGGAGGGAGTTTGTCCCTGTGCAGGAGCTGGTCTCTGGGATCTGTCCTGCTCCTGGCACCACGCCGCATGCGCGTGGGGAGAGGTTTTTCTGGGAAAGAGCGAGGGACAGGTCTCTCTTGTCCTTGCTGCAGGTAGAGGTTCTTGGGCCAGGCTTTGCCATGTGCTGGAAGCCTCTTCCCTGGTACTTTGCCAAGCTCTTCCCGATGTTCCTGTGTGCCTTAGGCACCACTCAGAGTCCTGGGCTGTCTGCATATGACTTGGAAATGGAGGGAATTTCCTCCAAGCGCTGGATGCGTGGACAGGAGCTCTTTTCTGGAATGCTTTATATCCAAGCAGAGTATATTTTGGGATGCCTGAGGAATGGGCTGGGAGTCAGCAGCGTAGAGAAGCTGCGCAGTGTATACAAGATGTTTACTTACGCGTGGCTTTGCCAGCACCTAAAATACAAATAAATCATTAATTTTAAGAAAGGGAGGCTCACACGTCCGGGAAGCAACACTGCTGTCGATCCTTGCTTAAGGATTCCCGGGAGATAAGAGTGCTGGGGGGAGAGCAGGGTGGCTGGGTGAGTTTTCCAGCCCTTCCCAGCTCTCTGGGTGTGCTGCCCTGATGCCTGCCCTGCCGTTCTGCCAGCAGAAGTGGTGCGGAAGGTGAACGGGCTGATCTCCGCGGGGCAGTACGGCCGCCTCTTCGCCGTCGTCCACTTCGCCAGCAAGCAGTGGAAAATCACCAGCGAGGACCTCATCATGATGGACAATGTCCTGGAGGCTGAGTGCGGAGACCGAATCCGGATGGAAAAGGTGAAAAAAACCAGGAGCAGATTCCCTGCGGACGTTCCCGGAGGCAAAACCCATCACCGGGTTTAGCGGCGCTCCTGGGGGTCTCCCACCTTCATTCCAGCCCTTTTCCTTTGTTCCAATTCCCTTGGTTTTGATTCAGTTTCAGATATTATTGTGATTTCTGTTCAACAGGGCTGGAGTGAGTCTTGCCAGACTCTGTGGGGAGACAGATTTTTGTTGTCCTAACTCCTTCCAAAAAAAGAAAATGACAGTTGTTGTTTCCAGAGCCGGCAGCGAAAGCCTGTGTTTGCCTCGAGACTCCAGCACCCCGGATCACAGAATCATTTAGGCTGGAAAAGACCTCCAGGATCATTGAGTCCAGCCTCTTAATTCCTTGCAGGTCTCCCAGGAGGGACTGTAAACTCCTCAGGGCTCTGCAAGATCCTTATCGTGCTGGGCCGGGTGGAGGCAGAGGGATGGGGCACAGAGGGGAGAATTGCCAAGGTCCAATTAATATCTTTGTCCTCAGCCTTGGACAGCCAGCAGGGACTTGCAGAGGCTCATTAATCCAGACTGAAGGGAAATATTATGGAGTGGGATTCTGTTGGCTTCACCTTCGTGTTGGTTGTTAGAGCTAAGCAGGTTGTCAAGGAGAGCTGCAGAGGTTTTTGTGCTTGCCCGTTGCTCTGAAGCCCAGTTTTGAAGCAGCTTTTTAGGGATGTCCTCAGCTGTGTCCCACATCCCTGTGTCCAGCAGAGAGGAGGGGATTCTGTGGTGTAGCCAACTCGGAATGCAAAAGGTCTAGATGGGAGTGAAGGAGAAAATTTGCCTGAACAGCAAAGCCCTTTAGGGTTTTGGGTGGGGGTTTTTTTCTGTCTAAAACAAAAGCCAGGATTTCCCGTGACTGTTTTTAAGTGCTGCCAGAGGATTTGTGAGGCAGCCGTGGGAGTAGTGGCTCCGGATGTGCCACTTGGGGGACATGGTTTAAGGAAGATTGTGGTAGTGCTGGGTTTGATGGTTGCACTCCATGACCTTGAAGGTCCCTCCCAAACTCGATGATTTCAGTGAAATGCAGCCTCTTCCTACTGTATCCTCTCTTATCCTGCCTGTTCCTTTAGATGTGGCTGAAATGCCCCAAAACAGCGAGGGCTGGTGAACCCCCAGATGGTCATTTCTTTATTTCCCATCTTGAGGCCTTACAGAGGAGAACGAGGGAATTGTTTCCCCGCTGGGATTTGTAGCAATTGCTGTAAAAATCCAGCAGTTTAGGAGCTGCCATTTGTCCAGATCTCACACGAGGCAGGTTATTCTTGTTCCCTGATTGCTTTCCATATTTTTTTACGGCTGCTGGTAAGCCGGGACAGAGAGGTTCAGTGCGTTCTGATCATGGATGAAGATACTTCTGCAGTCTGTTCTCGTGGGATGAGCTCTCTGGAAGAGTAATGGCTCTGTCTCCAGCCTGTTAGCAGCTTTCCCCACTACCCCTCCAGTTAGTGTCAGGTTTGAAATGTGAGAAGGCCTGGTTTGAAGCAGTTTTGGCTCCTTTATGGCTGTAGAATTTGAAAGGTCTTGTTTGCATTTCTGCCAGGACAATGAGCACTGATTTGTGCCTGATTTATTTCCCCCAGGTTTTGCTGGTTGGTGCTGATGACTTCACGCTCATTGGAAGGCCGCTGCTGGGGTAAGATGCTTCATAAAGGGATTATGTGACATTTTTTGTACTTAATTGTGGCTTCAGGGCTCTGGAGTCCCTGAAACTGGGATTTATCGGCACTAACTTTGATCCCAGCCCCGTGGCTTTTGGAAGAATCACCAATAAAACAGCTCATCAGCCTCTGGTGACTCTCCCCCAGCCCAGTGCTGGGAGAGCAGCCGGTCTCAGCTCTGAGGTAGCTCTTGGGCATTCACCTCAGCTGGATCTTTTCCTCCTCGCACCAACTAGCAGAACACATTGCTCTTCAACTTCTCTACCTTCTTACCCTGATTTTGGTGGTAGTCATCTTGAAATAAGCCAGAAATCCTTTTCCTTAGTCCCTTGAGTTGGGTTTTTAACCCCTTTCCTTTTTCCATTGTCTCACCCCAGCCGGCCTTAACCCTAATTTCAGTGTTCCTAATTTTTTCCCTTCCTCTGAATCACGTAGTCCAGCAGTCACAGAACTCGGGAGAAGTTTATCCCTTGGCACTGCCTCCATCCCAGTGCTGTAGGACTTGCTGTACAGAACCCCTGTACCCCAGAAGGAATGGGGGTGTGGACCAGGCGTTACTGCTGGTGATATTTAGGAGTTATTTGTGCAGTGATAACGTGGCTGGAGTGGCACTGGTGGTACCTGCCTCGGGTCCCTGTGTTGGACGGGATTTTGGGAGCTGCCAGTCCTTGTAACAGCACTGGAAGTGGATCTGGAATAGCAGATGATCGGGATTCTCTGAGTTACTGCCAGATATTGCCCTTGGGGAAGGTTTTAGGAAGGGGAATTGTGGCGATGGACAGAACCAGCCACAGGGAATCTCATTTTTAGGACTAGAAAGGGGCTTTTAGGTTTGGGATGTGCCATGTCAGGCAGGTGAGGAGCAGCTTCCTTCCCCAGCTGATCCTGGGGTGGTTCTTTGCAGCTCTTTGTGCTGGGTTTGGCACGGGGGTAACCAGGAGCTCCAGGACAGGAAGGAAACCAGCTGCCGGCTCCCGCAGGTGCCTTGAGGGTGTGGGAAGTGTTGGCAGCTGATTGAGGCAGACCAGGCTGCACATCTGGCCTGGCCTCCAAGGGCCTTTGGCTGAAGGGAATCAGTGGGAGGAGGAAGAGGCTGGCCAGGAAGAGTGAAGGCTGAGGGGGACATGCCATCGCCCCCTGAGCTGCAGGGAAACCGCCCAAATCCCAGCTCTCCCGATGGGGGATGAGGAAAAGGAGACGGGAAAAGGGTGTCACCAGCAAAGTGCACTGCAGCTCTCTGACACAGCCCCCGAACCCACAGACATTTTGGGGAGGAGAGAAGAGGCTGGATGAGAGCAGAGGCGGTTCTGCGTTCCTGTTGTTGTATAAATGAACACCCAGCGAGCGCTCGCACTTCACCGGAGCCGCTTCCTGTCGGCTCCCTAACGTGTCCTGTTTGGGACAGCTGGAACGGGGCTTGTTCCTCCGAGACCTCCCGGGACGACACTTCTTCAAATCCTAGAACGCCACATCTGCATGGGGGAGGCTATTCTGGGAGCTTCTGGCTGGCTCCTGCTCTGGAATCTGCTGGGCTCCGTGTTTGTCCGTGTCACTGCCAGCCCCGGCTGGCACAAGGGCTGGAGCCCGCCTTAGGCATGAGTGCGGGGAAAGTTTGCCTTATTTCTAGACAAAATAGAGCTGATGGCAGTTTTCCCGCTAGGAAAGCTCGCTGTTTCTCCTGTTACCTGCCCCGTTTTGCAGTGGAAGTGCCAAAGGCTTTGGACCTGTTCTTGTCCCAGACAGCTGGGCTGGGATTCAGCCCTGTGGGGGAGCGAGCTTGGCAGCTGGAATTATGACCTCCAAGAGTTATGATCCTGTGGGCTTTGTGGCTTGCCTGGATCTTTTTCTCTGCCTCTTGACAGCACCTTTCAGCCCGTCTCAGATCCGTGAGATTCCAGCCTGAGTTTTTCTCACCTCCTGCAAAAATCCATGGAGCATTTTGCTGCTGGAGGCAGCAGGCCCAGCTGTGTCAGGCTCTGGGAAATGTGTGACCCCCTTCTTATTTTTATGGACATTCCAGTCATACCTAAAACGTTTGATAGAGATTTTTATTTTTTTTCCTTGGGCTCTGTGTTTGCTGAGAACTTGTCCTGCCCCACGAGCTCTTCTCCAGCAAGTTGATTTCTGTTGCGCTTCAGCCTCCCACCAGCAGTTCCTAGAGCTGAGTCCCGCAGAGAACTAACTCATCAGGGCCTCGGATCCAGGAAGTTGAGTCCCAAATTAGTGGTAAACCGCGGCTGGAGTGCAGTTTGCTTTCTGGTTCCTCCCTCGGGGTTTGCAGGGCTTGTGCGTGGTTCAGTGGTGCTGGATCTGGAGCAGATCCTGGAGCTGGGATGTCGGGGGTCACACGGTGGTCTCTTAAAATCTATGTTATTTTTAATCTCCCTTTTCTTCTGGGCTGGTCACTAACTGCAGATAAATCAGTTTCCTCCAGGATCCGATCTCTGATTCAATCACACCCCCAGGGTGGATTTTAAGAGATGGTGGCTGTCAGAAGCCTTTGGCCTCCCGGTGACCTTGCTGGAACAATTTCAGCTGCATGGGCTTCCCCCTCTGCCCCCCTCAAGTGCAGACAGAGCCGTTTGTCAGCGAAATGGTCTTTAAATGTCTTCCTGTGGCAAACTTAACGAGCTTTTAATGGAATTCTGCAGCGCTGTGCATGGAAGGGCAGCTCCTCCTCCTTCCCTGTGGCTGCTGACTAAACCCCCCCTTTCCAAAGCTCCAGTCCGGATCCTGCCTGGGGGTTCTCACCTTCCCAGGCCCTTGGGGCATATCAAGGTTGATTACAGTTGTTGTAGCAAAAATTAGTTTCTGTAATTCTCCCCAAAATTGTGTTCTCACAGCAGCAGCTTCTGGCAAGCCTTGCTAAACGCTGTGGCCAGCATTTAAAATTGCTTATTGTTCATTAAAACAGTTAATTGGAAAATTACCGGGGAGGTTACAGCGTTTCCAACAAGGTGAGATTTTCTTCTAGCGGTCCCTGGTGCTTTAGAGGAGGAGGAAGGACTTGTGTGGGGAGCAGGATGGGAGGAGGAAGGATTTCTTGGTGACCAGGAGCGGGGATGGGCTCATCCTGTGCCAAAACCAAAACCGGGCTCCTGAGATAACCTGGAGGTGCCGGGGGAATTTATCTTGCCGCAATCCTACAAGTTCCTGCCGGTGCCTGTCTCTCCTGCCTGCTCTGATGGGATGATCTCATCTCTCACATGATGGGGAGGCTGTCACCTGTCAAATTTCCTGATCCAGGTACAGCCCCTGGAGGCTTTTGGCTGTGCCTGGGCAGGTGGCCCTCCTCCCAGGGAGGATCTGTAATTCCCAGCATCTGGCTCTGTCAGGCAGGATGTGTTATCCCCTTGTCTCTTCCCCCAGAAACCCGCTGTCCGAGAGGAAATAACTAAATCCTGATGCTTCTCACGCTCGTTTTTAAGGAAGGACCTGGTGCGTGTGGAGGCCACGGTGATTGAGAAGACGGAGTCGTGGCCCAAGGTCAACGTGCGCTTCTGGAGGAGGCACAACTTCCAGAGGAAGAAAAGTAAGAGGGAAAGGACACATTTCCTTCCCTGCTGGACGTGGGAGAGGAGGTGTCCCAGCACAAGGACCCGAGGAAGGGGCTCGTTCTCCGTGTCCCCAGAGCCCCTCAGGGGCCAGCCCCTCTCTCAGGTGTGCCCACAGGGCACCAGGATTTAATATTCCCTCAGTGTTCCCCAGGCATCCTGGACAGGAAAGCAATCCCAGTCTCTTCCCAAAGCCTTAAACACTGGATGTGTCATCACAGCTCCCAGCAAGCCCGCACAGGATCCTGCGCAGGTTTTGGTTGCCAAATGGCTCTTCCTTCTCTGAGAGAGGGAAGAATTACGGCTGTTTTTATACGGGATGGATGGTACAGCCTTGACCAGGCTGCCCCAGTGCCACTCTGGGACCTGCTGTCCTTGGCATCCCCATGGAATGCCGCTGCCTGCCAGCACAGCCCCCCAGGAGCCCTGGCATGAGGTAGGCACCAGGTTTATGCTGTTACCTGATTTTATTTTATTTTATTTTATTCCTTCTTTTTCAGTCATTGCAAACCCCCAGACCGTCCTCCGGATCAACACCATCGAAATCTACCCCTGCTTGTCCTAATTGGAGGGAGCGTGCCTGGGAATCCTTGTTGCTCCAGGCAATTGTGGAAATAAAGCTGCCTCGGCACTGGGAAGTTCTGGACTTGTTGCCGTGGTGGGAAATGGAAATCTCTATGTGCTTTCTTTTTAAAATAATGAAATGTTTTTTAAACTGTTGCTTCAGCCTTGCTGGTGTTTATTTGCCAGGAGTTTTAAACCGCCCAGGGTCCACTGCTGGCTGCTGTGCCTCTTCATGCCTAATGGATCTTTTTGCCTCCGCACCTCTGTGAATTTAGGAATTCAGGAATTCTGGTCCTGTAATTCCTGGCATTGTGTGGCTCCAGGGAATATCCTGGGCTACTGCGTGGCATTCAGCCCATGGGACTGAAGAGAGCAGTGAAAGCAGGTGACTGCAGGGTCTCAGATCTACTCCCTGATCCTCCCAAGGCGTGAAAATCCTTCTTAACGATTAGCACTGGGAAGTGGAGCCGAAAAATTCCCCTCTTGAAGGTGAGCAGCAATAAACTGTGTGTATGTGACACCATCCAAATGAGACACTGGTGGCTCAGGAGGGATTTTGTGCCTATTTCAGAGCCGAGTTTTAGCCTGCTGAGTGTATTCCATGTTTAAATCCTGGTCTTTTCCCTCTTCTGTGGCTGGACGTTGAGCACTGTCCCTTCCTGAGCAGCGCATACACGGCCAGGTGGATCCAGCTGAGGTCTGCTGGTGTTTCCAAGCTGGATATCCAGCAGGAGGAGAGTTTCCCGGAGTTTCCCTGTACTGTGGGGTTCTTAACAGCCCCCATGGGCAGGGATGACGGGCCTTGTCATTTCTTTAGGGAGTACCTAGCTTCAAATTGGCAGTAAAACCACATTTGGGTGTCCTTTGCACTCCCACCGTGGCTCCTCCTGGGACAAAGGTTTCCACAACCCTGTGCCGAGGGAAATGGGAGTTTTGTTCCATCTGGAGCTGTCCCTGGCTGTCCAATCTCACAGTTCCTGTGGGAGTTCACTTCAGGCACCGCTGTGGCGGCTACGGCTGCGTCTCACCCTCAGCTGGAGAAGGATCCAGGTGTGCCAGGGCCAAGCTGGTTCTTCAGCCACTGGAGACAGCTGGATCTGCAGGGGTGGACTCAGCCCTTCCCATTTCAGATCCTCTGGCACAAATAGCCCTCGGGAATGCTGCTCTTTCCGTGCTGCTGAGGTTAAACACACAGTTTTTAGCAGCTGATGGAGGCAGGGGCAGCTTGGATCGTCGCATCCTTGTTCCCAACCTCTTCCAAACGGAAAGGCTGGGGAGGCCCCTCCAAAAATCATCTCCCACCTCTTCCCCTTCTCCCACAGGTGATTGCAGTCCCATGCTGGGACCAGCAGATCCCAGCAGCAGGCAGAGTGTGCTGTGGGCTGGCACGGAGACCGCAGCCTCCGGATGCAGGCTGTTCCTGGTCCGTGGCGGAAGCTGCGTTGCCAGCCGAAGGAACTGGGCTGGAAACCCTCAGTCCCTCTGTGTTTGAGTGCTGGGGCTAAGAAACAGCATGTCTTGGCTTTAAGGGGATGTAGCAGGAATGTTCTGTCCTTCCCAAATAGGAAGAAACGCTTGGAAGTAACGGGAGATTCAGGGCTCAACAATACGGAGGGCAGAGGCTGCTGTGGAGTCAGAGGAAAAGCAAAGGGCTTAAGTTCTGTGAGTCTGATCCCAAAAAAAGCCCTTGGGAATGTAGTTCTGGTCCAAGCGAGGTACTACACAAAATTAGGGTGGTTTCACAGCGTTTTGAGGGGGACATACATTCAGGAAGGGAAAACCCAACTAGTATAGGGAAGTGTTTGGTTTGAAAAGTTTCTAACGCAAAATAGGCAGGTTTTGTTGGAATAATTTATTCAGACCGAGGTAAAAAAAAAAAAAAAAAAAGGGATTATTTTAATGTTTTCTTCAGGAGGATTTAAATCAAAAGCTTTTTGTCACTCCAAGTGGAAGCAGGAATGCCCAGCTCTTGGGGATGAAGTCACAGGTCTCCACGGGGCTTCATGTGCCAGGAGGTGTGATCCTTGTCACCCTTCCTGGCGCTAAATAGCACTGAAACAGGAAAAGAGCAGGAATCTCTCAACAAAACAGGTTTGGGCTTTTTTTTTTTTTTCTCTTTTTTTCCTTTTTGTTCCTTTAAGTACTGACGGATGCTGGAAATCTATCTGCCGGGACACAACAGATCCGGGCGGAATTTGAGATGCTTTGCCCAAAGCTGAAGATCCACGTGGGTCAGACAAGAAGCAGGCCTGGGCTCCGGCCACCCCTGTGGCGTCTGTCCTCCCCCGTGCCGGGAGGGAGGCTGGAGAGCCGGAGCAGAGGGCATGTGCTGGGAATCGGGAGTGAATTCCAGCGCTGATCCCTGCCCGCTGGCCACAAAGCCGCAGCCTGTGCTGCTCCTGCCCTGCTTTCCAAGAATGCCGGCAGGGCTCCGCGGCAGCAGGACAACTGGCTCCGCAGCCCTGACATTTCCCATCGTAAGGAAGCGTTGTTTTCTTGCCAGCTGCAAGGTTTGCTCGGGAATAGCTGGCGGGAGTGATCCGGGAGGTGCCCTTGCTGCTCTGTGGGCTCCCCGTGGCGTCCCTCGTTTTGGGCAGGAACGCCAAGCGGATCCCTGGCCCTGCTTCTCCCTGGATCCCAGGTGTGTGTCCCCCGAGACCCCTCCCTGCCCTCCCCTCTCCGGGAGAGGTTGAATCCCTAATTTCTGTGTGCCAGGCACTGAACCCAGCCCTGACCTCCTCCTCCTCTGCCCTTTCAAGGGTGGCCTACGGCACCGGAATTCCTCTGTGGCTCCAGGTTTTCCCCTCCCCCTTAGCTCCAGCTGCTTTTAGGAGCCGCTTTGGTGCGAGGTTTCCGTCATTTCGAAGGCTGGTGCCATTCCAAACCCTTCCAATGCTCCGGATGTTGCAGCTTGGAGGGGCTTGGGCTCGTGTTTCGCCTAAAATCCTTCTTGTGATGGAAGGTGAAACAGCCCCACCCTGCTCATCCCACAGGATCGCCTTTTGCAGAGTTTCTGGAGGTTTAAGCTAACTTCCATGGTGGGATTTGTCTTCCTTCCCTCAGCGCAGCGCGCTGTGTTCTAAAATCAGCTTCCCAAGCAAAGCCATTCCTGCGGCGGGAAGCTTCCCGCCGTCAGGAGCTGTTTGTGGAGCCTGATGGAGCCTGACAGACGGGGTTTGTGGCGGTGTCCTCCTTCCCAACAGCCGGCTCCTGCGGGAAAACAAAGTGCAGGACACCCTCTTTGGAACCCACGGGGCAGCAGAGGGATTTAGCAGCTCCGTCGGGACGTTTGGATTGCGCTCCCTGCCAGCCCATGTGCTGCCGGCGTTTATCCAGCGGCAAAGCAGCTCGGAAAGCTCTCGGGACACGTTGTTCAGGCCCCGGGGCGGGAGGGGAATGCTGTTAACTTGCCCCTTCCCTGTGTTTTTTATCCCTCACAGCTTTGGGAAGGAGGCTTTGAGCTCTGACGTGGAGCCAGATTTGTTTTCACAGCGTGATCCGGCCGCGTGTCGGAATCTGCTTCAGCATCAGAGAGGAACAGGACATCAGGAAACCGTGTTGGTTGGATTTCTCTTGCACTAGAGGTTTTATTATCTCCTGTGACCTAAAAAACAGCTTTTTATTAAAAAAAGAAAGGGAACGTGTTCCCAGAGGATTCGTGTTGATGCAAATCCCACACGGAGAAGTCCGGCCGTGCCTGGACATGGGGCCTTTCATCTGTTTTCCCTCTTCCTATTTATAGCCAGTGGAGAAGCAGCTGGGATTTGTGTCCCTGTGCCTTGTCCTGGATGCGAATGCAGAGGTTTCAGGGTTGCAGGATTGGTGTCAGAAGGAACAGGGTGAATCAAGGAAGGCGACCGGCTGAAGGCTGGGAGGACTCTTGGGCGTGCTGGGTTTGCTGCAACCACCAAAAAATATATTCATGGACAGGGCAGCGTGGCTTTGGTTATATCCTTGGAGAGCAGTCCCTGATGGAGCTGCACATGGGAACGTCTGTGCAGTAATTAATGAGTGGCAATTAAATGCAGTGAGTGAGCTGGAGAAGGGTTTGAGCCCCTCAAATGGAGGCTCGGGAGAGGAGCTAAACCTAGGGGAGCCAAAGTTTGAGATACCTCCATCATTTTTGAACTGGGGTTGGCTCCTCCACGGATCTGTTGGCATTCCCATGCCTTTGGATCATCTCATGGAGAGAAAAGGGTCTGGTGTTATTTTATCTTCCTTTCCTAAGTAAAAACAAAAAACACCATTGCCCAGTTTCAAAGGCTTCTAAGTTCAGTTTCTGGGCAGCTCTCAAAACAGCTGATGATCCAGTAGGGAAGTGGTTTGGACCATGGAACAGGATCCCCCCCCACACCATCTGAGGGGATTTGGCTCTTTGCTTTAGGCCAGCTTTTCATTTCAGCTGATTTTCTGTTTGCAGGGCTGTGATTCATGGGAGCCCCTGGCTCCGTTCCCAGAGCAGACT